>NW_026881100.1:0-33304 GCF_032173495.1 Musca vetustissima | reverse complement strand
AATATTTTTATTGGTATTATTTTAAATAAGACTTTACTATTTATCTCGCTATGGGAATTGACAATTTGCTCGCTATTATTTTCACATATGTTATTTGACATTTCTTGTTCGCACTCTCTCACAGTTTCAGTAAAGTTATGCAAAGACGGATGATGAAAGTATTCACAGCCTGATATACCACACTTAACTCTCTTCTTGCATTCCCCTTTGTGTTTATGGAGGCAATACTTACAGAGCATGCGTTCTCTCACAAGTCTCCACTTCTCTCCACGATCTAATTTCGAGTATTGTTCGCAGCAATCAACTGATTTGCAGTTGTTGTTACAAATTATGCATTTACGTCCCTCTCCGTGAGAGTGGACAAAAGCTTTGTTTTGATGTGTTTGGTTTTGACTTCTGCTCTCAACAGTGCTGTTGTTGTTACCAGTTGGGTGATCAACTGTTATACTACTTGCAGTTACACCTATGCTAAACATCCATCTGTCAAATTCGGACAGATTAGGATTTTTGTTCGCTTTTATTAATAGACTTTTTTGATGTGCCCACTGCATTTGATACGAAGCTGGTAATTTTAACAACAAATCATGGAGAAGTGAAGTGTTATTAATTTCATCAGTTAAATTACTGGCGATAATAGTTGAAACTAGACTACGTACGTTTACGGCGAAGGTGGTAAGAGAATTAAGATTATTTTCATTTACTTTTGATGTCATTTTTATCCGAGTTTTTATGGAATTTATTATTTTTTCAGGCTGACCGTATAACACTTTGAGAATTTCCATAACAGATGAAACATTCGAAGGGTGAACTAGCATTTGCTGTACGCTTTGTAAGGCGCTACCTTTTAGAGACTTTTGAAGTCGAATTAAGTTTTCTGCGTCAGTGAAACCACAAGCTTGAGTAGACCAAAGAAAGGTTGATGAAAAAAGTGGCCATTCTTCAGGGTGCCCAGAAAATGTTGGCAGTTCTTTGGGTACAGAATGCCTAGAATTTATTTGACTTTGAGATAAGTATTGTGAAGTATCAAAGCTGTGAACGTCAAAACTAGGCGCTCTTGTAGTTGACGTTAGAACGTTGGCAGTGCTGTGTGTTCCGGAAATGTTGGTGCTAAAATTTGGTGCAAGTTCCTCGACTACTCGAACTCTTGGTATAGACGTTGTTGTTGGTACTTGAGAATGTGTAAAACCTGTTATATCATTCAATTCTGCAATTGATGGTGCTGGCTGTGAAGATCTACAATTGGTTATGAATGTACAATCATTGGAAGTATCAAATCCGATAGTTTGTTGAAGAATGTGGTTTCCATCACTTGGCTGAGGATTTTGGTTGCCAATTATTGCGCTTTCTCCATTATTGTTCGAAATAACTAATTCAGATGGATTCGAGTTGTCAACATTATCATTCGAGAACCTTGTAGTTTGGTATGTACCTTTTCCGTTTTCAATATGTTTCGAATTTGCTGTTGATACATAAGGAACGTTCAAATAAATAGTCTCCTCAGGCAGGAATAATTCCTGCTGATATGTGTTGTTATTTTCTGTAAACGTCGAAGGTTGGCGATCATTTCCAGATACTAGCGAAACATGCGAATCCGCTGTCCTGAAGTTGTCGCAAAGTTCGGCGTTTTCAATGTTTGTGGGTATGGCGTTGTTAGAAAGGTTCGTCTGAAATTCGTCCATCTCACCATTAACAGAGTTAGGTTGGTGATGAGTTGATGCAGGCAAAGCAATATTAGCTTGCTCCTCTAGAATTTTATATTTCATTCTAAGGTATTGTTGGTTAAGCTCTGCTTCAGCTGCAAGTTGCTTTGTTTAAGACACCGCTCTTCTTCTAATCGTTGAAGTTTAAGGTTAACTGTAGCAGAGGTAGCATGACATTGTTGATTGAAATTTTGATTTATGCAACACTCTTGACAAATATAATTTTTGTCAACTGGAAGGAGAATGCAATTGTTGTGGACGAACTTGTTACAATTAGAACAACTCGTCATATTATTGTCAGGGGGCTTATGGCACAATGCACATGGCTGATCGTGGTGATCCTCTGGGTTCATTTTTACTTACTGCGACAGGCAAGTTCTTGTGGTTGAATATCCCATAAAAAGAATTTTAAAAATGTAATCGGGCAAATCGGCCAAGCTAGCAAAATTCACTTGATTTTGAATAAAGCACGCAATGTTTCACAAAACTATATTTTATTTAACAAATTGTGCTTATATTAAAATTCCTGTAACATTTACAAAATTAGGACATTAATTATCAAATACTGTATTAAACATACTTTTTAGTGTGAATGTCGCTAGGAATTTATGTAGGTTTTCTCCTTGGGTTAGACTATTCCTTCGCTCCAGTAAAAGTAAAACAAAAAATGGCGCAATTAAAGACGCTTCTTGACAGACAACAATTTTCGTTAAAAATAATTGACATTTAAACATAAATTTCCCATTACAGTAAATACTACATAATAACTAATAAATGTTGCCTCATCTTAAGTATGGTTTGGCGATTTTGTAACTGGCCGTAACACACACATTCTTGAAGAAATGTCGAATAGAAATAATTTATTGGAAATGCTAGGGACATTGGCGAAAAGGGTTCTGATGTAGAAACCGTTGCAACAGATGGGGAACTATAGTCTGAAGATGACAAAGTAAGACATCTCATACTGAAGATTGCATGAATAGGCGATCAAAAACCACGAAAATGTGATCGATGTGCCCAGAAAAAGTGCAAAAACTGAAAACATTATTCAGGCGACCGAAACAGCAGCCCATGGTACGGTGTGGAAACAAGTTGCTGAAGGTGGTATTCCTAGTTGTGTTCGCAAGGATGTAAAAAGGACAACGGGCAACGCAAAGAGGAACATTCCGGTAGGTAATCTTGTAAGTCCATCCTCGTTGGTAATGAATAATCAAATATACAAATACGGCAGTACCAGCATTTATTAGGATTTTATACGCTAGTGGTGCATACGAGACAAAACATTTAAAACTTAGTTCTTAATGGTCAGTAAAGTTCGGTCACGAATTTTTCAGATGAACTAGACGAGTTTAAGAAAATCAGAAGGAACAAGACGCCTCCATAAACAAATAAATTTGCCTTGGCGATCATTTCATTCTGCAACACATGCAAAATTTTACATTCGGACAGATTTGGAGTCGTTTACAATGAAACAAGATTATGTAAATCGATTAAACTTGACACACACTATTCCGTACGCTGCAGCATTAAGCAAAATTTAATCTAAATCGGACATACGATGATTTCTTTGTGGACAATCAACATGACGTCAGCCGAAAATATACATGGGAGCTAAGTCTGCATCAGCACCAATCTCTAGGCTCAATACGTTAGGTTATACTTACCTAGTACAAATTGTGTGTCAATCGGACAAACATTGACTCTTTGGTACACATACTATATATCTCCCATATATATTTTCGTCCGATTTATATCAAATGACAACACTGTTATAGACTTTTACGCTGATCAAGAATATATATATATATATATATATATATTTTATAGGGTCGGAAATGATTATTTCGATGAGTTATAAAAGGAAAACAAACCCTCCATACTATGGTGGAGGGTATAGAAATATACACAATTTACCGGTTATTCATCGTAGGGTTAAATCGGTTCAAATATAGACACAGATCACATATTTAATTTAGTCCAATTGCATGTCAAAAATGCGAGGTCAGTTTAGATGCATTTCTATAGTGGTACATGGTATCATATAGTCGACTCTGTCCGAATTTACTGCATTCCTTACTGGATTTCTTATTTACTTTGTTAAATTAATATAAATTTTTATACCCTTCCCCACACTGTGGTACAGGGTATTAAGTCTTTGTGCATATGTTTGTAACAGGTAAAAGGAATCGAGATAGACCCATGGTTCCTTTTGAGAATATGCATAGAATCACTTTCTGAGTCGATTTACGCATGTCCGTCTGTCCGTCCATGTATTTTTGTTAACAAAGTACAGGTCGCATTTATTAACCGATTTGAATGAAATTTGGCACAGTTCACTTATTTGGTCCAAGGACGAACCCTATTGAAATTGGGAAAAATCGGTTCAGATTTAGATATAGCTTCCGTATATAGTTTCGTCCGATTTAAGGTAAATGGGGCACAAAAGTCCTTATATATCTCTCGATTTGGACGAAATTTGGCACAGAGTACTAAGTTAGGTCCAGAATGATGTGTGCAAAGTATCGTAAAAATCGGTTCAGATTTAGATATAGCTCCCATATATAGTTTTGTCCGATTTTATATAAATTGTGCACCAGTCCGTATATATCAATGGATATGCACTAAATTTGGTACAGGATACTGAATTGAGTCTAGAACGATGTGTGCCAAGTTTCGAGAAAATCGGGTTAGATTTATATACAGCTCTCATATATATTTTCGTGCGATTTAAGGTAAACGGGGCACAAAAGTCCCTATATATCTTGCGATATGCACGAAATTTGGCATAGGATACTGAATTGAGTCTAGAAATACTTGTGCCAAGTTTCGTGAACATCGGTTCAGATTTAGATATAGCTCTCCTATATAGTTTTGTTCGATTTAAGGTATATGGGGCACCAGAGTCCCTGAAAATCATTTTATTTTTACGAATTTTGGTATAGCGTACTAAACTAGGTCTAGAATGACGTGTGCTAAGTTTCGTGAAAATCGGTTCAGATTTAGATATAGTTTCCATACATAGTTTCGTCCGATTTTAGGTAAATGGTGCACTAAAGTCTCTGAAAATCTTTCGATTTGCACGAATTTTGGCATAGCGTATTGAATTAAATCTAGAATAATGTGTAGACCTCCTATATATATATTCGTCCGATTTTGAATAAATTGTGCACTAAAGATGGCAAGTTTGCTTCAAATCAGTTCAGAAATAGATATATAGTAGCGTCCATATATAATTTCGACTTATTTATTGAGATTAAATTTTAAACAGTGTAGCATACCGAATAGCGTGTGTCAAGTTTGCTTCAAATCAGTTTACACAAATATGTCCCACTGTGCGCAAACGACTCTAAACTTGCCCAAATAAAATGAAATTTAGCATAGGTTCCAGAAAGTCATAAAAATCACATATTTAAGTTCGTTCAATTTCATGTCAAAATGTCTTCAAAAAGGCGACGTCTCTTCGGATACATATGTTGAATATACCCAAAGTGGTGAAGGGTATCATATAGTCGACCCAGTCCGACTTTACTACTGTCCTTACAGTCTTTCGAACGTCCAAAAATATTTTTTGCCTTCTAAATATTTCAAATCGCCCACTGTGCAATGTTTCCAATTTTGAGTGGGGTTCGTCCTTGATCCGAATAAGTGACCTGTTTTAAATTTCATTCAGATCGGGTCATTAATGCGAATTTCACATTTCTTAAGCGAATACATAGACAGACGGACGGGCGGAATTGATCATGGATCTTTATCGTTTATCGTTTCGCAATAATACCCTGTATCACAATATGGTGATTGGTATAATAAAGGACAAAAATATTAATATGCGTACTATATCGAAATATAAAACGATTTGAACAAAACTAAACACATATCATTCTTATATGTCTTAATTGGAAAATCCTTTGGAGTTTGTGGGAGATAAAATCCAAATCGAACCATTAATACGATCTGTACATTGTTCACAAGAATTCATGGCGAGACGGACGTAGGGACGGATAGACGGACATGCATTAATAGACTAAGAAATTGATTCTCTGCATATTCTCAAAAGGAACCATGGGTCTATCTCATTTCCATTTGCCTGTTTCAAACATACACACAAAGACATATTACCCTGTATCACAGGGTGGTGCAGGGCATAATAATTGATTTATTAAATATCAATAAGTCGTGGTCATAGAGTTTGGAAACAAATGGCTACATTTATCATACTATTACACGTAATACACATTATTTTTCTTTAAAGACCCCTGTCTGTGTCGAATATAAATATTTGTAAGCTGTTTCAACAAATACTTCCCCATCCTCCAATTACACTCAAGGGAATTATTTTAAAATATTTGTTATTTTACCACAAATCTATTTTGTATAAATTTTAATACACAACTTGAATGTTACCAACACCATCCCCATGTTTTACAATATGTGCGTGTGCATGTGTCCCATAACTTTATATTCAATACTTAGTAAATGGAAATATTGTGTTAACTCTACACTTTTCCTCCATGGAGATTTAATTAATTTTCATTAAAAGTTTAGAAAAGACTTTGGCAACACACGCACACAAAAATTGTCATTGTCATAATTGTTGTCATAGAACCATAGAAATAATTGTGTTATTGATATGCTTTGTGTCATGTTATGTCATGACAGGATGGATATTTTGTACCACTGTAACTAGAATCATTAATCGGTTTTTATAGGAAATTTATGGAAATATGATTGATATGAGTGTTATTAATGGATAAAATGTGTGAAATTTTTAAATAACGCCAAATTGTCTTGGGAATGCTGAATATAAGAATTATAAAAATAACACGTGAAAAAGGCGTTAAATTTGGCCGGGCCGAATTTGTTACACTCTCCATTATGAGGTGGATGTTTAAAATAAATGAAATCGATTAGGGTATTTATACTATACCCTTCACCATTATGTGATACCGGGTATTTTGCATATGTTTGTAACAGGCAAAAGGAATCGAGATAGACCCAAGGTTCCTTTTGAGAATATGCATAGAATCACTTTCTGAGTCGATTTATGCATGTCCTTCCGTCCGTCCATGTATTTTTTTGAGCAAAGTACAGGCCGCATTTCTGATCCGATTTTGATGAAATTTGGAACAGCGCATTTGTTTGGCCCAAGGACGAATCCTATTGAAATTGGGAAAAATCGGTTCAGATATATATTTTCGACCGATTTTAGGTAAATGGTACACCAAACTTCCATTATTTTTCCGATTGAAAAAAAAATTTCACATCGTACTGAATTAGGTCATGATTGATGAATGCGAAGTTTTGTGGAAACCGGATCAGATTTAGATATAGGTCCCATATATAGTTTCGTCCGATTTTAGGTAAATTGTGTACCTTACTCGCAAAATTTGTTCGATTGAGACAAAATTTTGCACAGCGTAATATATTAGGCCCAGATTGGTGTGTGCGAAGTTTTGTGGATATCGGTACAGATTTAGATATAGCTACCACATAAACTTTCTTCCGATTTTATGTAAATAGTGCACAAAAATTCCAATATTTTTCCGATTGAGACAAAATTTATATGAAGTTTCGATAAAATCGGTTCAGTTTTAGATACATTTCTCCCATATATAGTTTGTCCGATTATATGTAAATTGTGCACCAAACTCCCAATATTTTTCCGATTGGGGCAACATTTTGCACAGCGTACTGAATTAGGTCCTATTTGATTGTTTTGTTGAAATCGGTTCAGGTTTGGATATATCTCCTCTATACAATTTTTTTGGTAAATGATCCACCAAACTCCCAAGCTTTGTCCGAATTTTGCACAACGTGTTGAGATAGGTCCCTATTGAGGTATACGACGTTTTGTGAAAATCGGTTCAGATTTAGACAGGGCTCCCATATTTAGTTTCTTTCGATTTTTGTTTTGTTGTTTTTGTTGTATATGTTCCATATACTCCATATACTCGAGACAAAATTGTGAACAGCGCTCTGTGCTGCAGCATACCAAACTCTATGTCACGGTTGCTCAATTAGGTCCAGATTTACATATAGCTCCACATACATTATTTTGCTCGATTCGATATAAATGGTACACAAAAGAATCCAATTGACATACAATTTTTTCATAAATTTTAGAATGGTATGTGCATTGAGTTTTTTATTTGGTTCAAATATATATGTAGATCACACATTTAGTTTCACCCCCTGTTTGTTTCACTGGTCCTCTAAAAACTATATATGTCTGTTCTATATACAGGGTATTGTATATATTAGTATCTCTTGTATGTATCCAAAGTGGTGAAGGGTATTATATAGTCGGCCCCGTCCGACTTTTGAAATTTCCTTAGTGAGTTTTTTATGGGGCATTGGTAGGGTAGGAAAATGTTAACTGTTATTTTGAATAAGTCGAAATTCCTATATACAATTCCTCAATGTACATAAGCAAATAAAATATATAAAATGAGTCCCATGTGCTCACATCGATTTCAGAGCGAGTTGTTCACAACGAAACCAAACCCACAGATATTGCAATGAAGAAGATGAGGTCGACAGAGGTACAGTGCAAAAAACTTCCCAAGTTACAAAATTTTGGATATCAAAATACTAAAAATTGAGAGGTATTATATCCTATTATACTCCTAGTTATGGTGGAGAGCATAATACATTTTATTAGTAAATTACGCTAAGTCGTATTAGTTGCAGTTCCAAATTTATCATATAACATTTTGTGAAATAAATTCTCATTCTCAACTTTTTGCAAACAGGAATATATCACTTTGATGACCAGCCATGAGGCTAGAGTTATTTTAAACTACATATAAAATATTTACTTTTTATTTATAACACCCATTCACCCCGATTGTAAAACCTTCTACCAAAAGAGAAACTTTAAATTTTGTCTAATCTCTTTTGTAGGGCAAAACCAGAAAAACTTTCCTAATGACCAATGTTGTTTTTTTCTCTGTTTGTGTGTTCTGCTCGCATCTTTACGGTTTCCCTGGCAAAAGTTTTCGTTAAGGACTCTGGCAGGCATCATTTTGCATTTGCAGCAGGAGCAACTACCACCACCGCCATCGCCTGCGGCAAGGAAACAAGAAATTACAATTGTTGTCAAAAACACTTAAAACCCATTAGCCAACATTATGTTGACAAAGACAATGTTTATGTACAATAGCAACAACAATAAAAACAACTGAACATCATTGCAAAAAAACAAAAATTAAACTTTCCACAAAAGCTTTCTTTCTTTTGTAGCTCTGTGCTTTGTAAAACAACTGCCAGGGTATTTGCTTCGTCGATGCGCCTGTTTGTTCTCTCTTTTTTGTTGGGGAGGATATTTTGCCCCCAAACATACCGAATGTTGCATTATGCAGATTATTACACACCAAGAACAGCAACAACAATAACATCAAACAACCAGGCCAAAAGCAACGTTTAAAGAAAGTGGTAGTAACACAATGCCACAAACTTAGCCCAATAACACTGCCAACAATGAACAAATAACCAATATTGCACAATGGGAGTAAAATGTGATGAAATATCACTAGAATATGTGGTTCAATCTTTGCAACCCGGGTTTCCTGCGACATGCAGCGTATTGTGAGTATTGTGAGGTCTTAGTCCTCAGGCAGGACATTACTGTCAATTAGAGCCCAATACGACTTGTGGCGGTTCCACTTCCGTACCTCAGTTTGGATAAACCCACTCTCGTTTATCCAGTCAGCAGTCGTGCTTCTGCTGTTACTGTAAATGGTATTATTTCCTGATTGATCAATAGGCCTGTCCAAGGGGTATATCCCTGAAAAGCAGGACATCTATACCTAGATCAGAAGGGTATTTCCTTACGTTTTGGGTGAGGGAATCTCATCATGATGATTCAAATTCAAATTATCCACTGGTGTCATAGTCGCAGTTTTCGGGGTTGCATCTAAGATTTTTAGATTCTCTTCCATTGCGTTTAGCTTACATTCGGACAACACATATACGCCGCATTCCTTTCCTTCGACCGACATACTTCTTTGTAAGAGTCAACATTGTTTCTTTGTCAGCACGCCATGAGCTGAAAGCAATCGATTTAAGGACCTTGTTCCTACTTCTAATAAAGGTGGCTTGTGCAAAATACTTAAAGAAGCTGTCGTAGCACAAAAGTGTTGCGGTACTTTGAAATCGGAATTTGTGCACCATCCTCCATGGTGTTCAGGAGAATCCTCATTACAGCAGTCCATTTTGTGAACCGTGTTACTGTGGATTTGGCGGCGGATATATTCACATTCCTCAAAAGGAGGATCTGCTCTATAGAAATTTAACCCTTCACACATGTGAATCAGGGCACATGTTGTGCCGATGTAAAGGTAAGAAAATCGCCTCCTTATTCAAAGGAAAATTAGGCAATTTGTCGCTGATCTCAGGGCCGCATATTTCATTGAAAGTGGTCAACAATGTATCTTTGTCACAACCTCAAGAGCTTCCGGTAATCCATTTCATACTTCTAGTAAGGGTAGTTCGATCAGACTACTTTAATTACCTCTCGAACGTTGCACCAAAAGTGTGTGCACCATATGCCATGATGTCCAGGGGGAGCTTCCCTTCAGCTGTGCATATGAAGAATCGATGTTTAATTTGGGTAACATTTGTAATTTCTCAAATTATTGAACTATCAATTCTTCCTTTTCTAAGGCGAACCTTCCGCAACGCGTTGTAACCAGTTGTGGGTCGTTTTCGAATCTTAAATCCCGGCGATCGTTTCATAACGTTTACAATTTCAATTTTGTAATGGAGATCATCGCCGTTCTCAAAATGTATCTGAATATATCCCAAATAATATCCATATTTTAGGGACGATGTCTACATCGAAAGAATGCCAATTCTGATAAAATTTTTATTGAAATTAATCATCCAGTTAGAACCAAAATTTGAAACTACAATCAAATTATAGTGAGAAGTCTTCGTAAAATTGACCATCCACAGAACATTTTGCAGCATTTACCATAAGGGAGAAGATGTTCAATTTTGTACGTTGTGCAAAGTTTCGTGTCAATCTGACAAACATTCGGGGATTGGTGCACCATTTACCTAAAATCGAACAAAAATGTATTTGGGGCCTACATCCAAATCTGAATGATTTGAACGAAACTTGGCACAGATTAGGTTATACTAACTTAATACCTTTGTGTTTATTGCCCATATTTTGGGTCCATGGCGAATAATTTACTTGAAATCGGGCGAAAATATATATGAGAGCTATATCTAAATCTGAACCGATTTTGCCAAAACTTGACACAAGGCTATACCAACATCAGCGCGTTGTGCAAAACTGTCATTATGAAACCAGTCGAGATATGATGGTATACTAAAAGGTGGGACCGATAAGTCTCATATTCCAGCTGTCCTACGTAGTCCTCCCAGGTCCTTTTCGCCCAGAAAATATTCGTCTATGACAATACTGTATGGATTGAATATTTAGTAATTTTTAATACAAAAGTATAGGTGCATTTGTATTTAGCGATAACTTGACCGAGCAATATCAATTTACCGTATTTATTCGTTCATATGTGGTCCCTTGAGTTTTATAGTTATAATTCGATAAGTTTGGCTGGGCCGAAATTTTTATACCCTCCACCATCAGAATATTCTAACTACAGACTTTCAGGTTGACAATTGGGGTAGGAACATCTATATAACGAAATCTAAATCTAATCCAAAATAGTAAATTGGATGAAAACATATCCAAAATATCAAATACTGGTCCTACCCCATAAACAAATAAGAGTTTAAATCTACCCACAGTGCTCTTTTTCTAAACCGGGTAAAAAAATTACTCCTACGCCTACTTCTAAAAACAAACGCACACATTTAAAATTTTAATATTTGTTTTTTTTTCTCTTGCAAGGATCCTTTCTGAGTACATGCATCGACAGCAACAACAACAATAATAACCATAGCAACCAAAGATGCGGAAAGAATGAAAGAAAGCAAAATATGAATGTTTGTATGTAAATGGGTGCTCAGTGCCACTGCCACATTGGTTGTAAAATGTTGCAACTAACATTGAGGCAGTTTTTGAAGTTGAAGGGTCATCAAGTGTCGTTGGAGTGAACAAATAAAAATACCAGAAACCGTAGAAGCAGCAGAAGAATCGGCAGTAAAAAACCCCAACAGAGAGGGAGAGAACGACAAAAAACAACAGCCCGGCCAAAAAACAAACAACTACTGAATGTAATGAATGGTTGCATAACACAATGTTGGAACAGATACTTGCATAAATTTTCAACAGTTTGAAGACTTTTTCATTTTGTTAGTTTGTTCCCCCATTTTGGAGAATGTGCATAATTTTTTTGGGTAGCAGAAAAAAGCGACAACGCCGCAAGTAGGCATTTAAAGTTGTACAACAAATTGATGGTAATTAAATGCAATTTGAAAATTAAAAAATTTAAGTAGTAACAAATTAGTAAGATTGCCACCCATCCAACCGCCACTAATTGAGATGTGTAATAACAAAAAATCTTGATGTTGTACACCAATTGGCTTAAAATGTAATGCGACGATTTTGGGTATATAAGGGATGATTCTATGATTAGTATAGAGATATACAGTAATAAAGGAACCACACATAACAAATATCCCCCTTTAACAATTTTGTATAATCGAATAGTCTTTATTTTAGACACAATTTAGTACGTTGCATGATATTTCTTCTTAATCGGACAAACAATAGATGAGAGCTATATTTAAAATACTTGATAAACACACGCACGTACATGTAGAAATTTAATTTTCAAATATATTCTCAAAAGTGACAAAAGAAATAGGGTAAAAAGTGCCAATTCGGTCTGAATAGGAAGTCGACCTACTATGAGAATAACTCAAAAGCAATATAAAAAGTAAATATGTCGGAATATGTGCCAAAAATAATTGATGTTAAAAAACACAAAACTGATATAAGAGATGTACCAAAAATTGACATATTCCAACAATTTGTTGAATGAATGAATACCCCTTTCATTTAGAGGCTACTAGCTGGATTTAGACAGAATATTTGTTCCATAAGCCAAGTTTTCAAATTGCCCAGTTTTTCAAATTTGAAAGACCAGGTCATATGTTATCTTCCACCTGATCTTCCCATCGAATTCAAGACGAAAGTACTCCTTGTCCCTAACAAATCCACCACATTTAGCTTTTGGTATTCTCGACCTGGATACTGGGCCGTGTTTTGAGGTCTTGAGATTTTAGGAAATGTTCCCAATAAGATATTTGAAATTCTCAAATATCTGATAGTGGGGCTACCGTTATATGGGGCTACCGTTATATGGGGCCACCGTCAGATTTAGAGTCGTTTCGTACAAGGAGATAAATGCAAGTAAATGGATTTAAAACAAACATGACACACACTATTCGGTATGCTGCACTGTTCAAAAGTCAATCTCAATCAGAAACCCTTCACGGGTATCCAAAGATATTTGTGCACTATTAAAACGGACAAAAATATATAAGAGAGCTATATTTTAGCTTAAGCTAAATTTCGTGCAAATCGAAAGATATATAGAAAGATATGGTGCACAATTAACCTTAAATTGGTCGAAAATATATATGGGATCTATATCTAAATATGAACCGATTTTTATAAAACTTAGCGCACACCATTCCAGAAATATCGGGGCCATTTACATTAAATTGGACAAAAATATATATGGGAGCTATATCTAAATCTGAACCGATTTACACGAAATTTAGCACATATTATTCTAGACTTAATTTAATAATCTATGCCAAATTTCGTACAAATCGAAAGCAATATGGGGGTTTTCGCACCACTTACATGAAATCGGACAAAAATTATTATGGGTATATATATATATATCTGAGCACACATCATTGGAGACTCGATTCAGTACACTATGCAAAATTTTGTACAAATGTGCACCATTTATATAAAATCCTACGAAAATATATGGGAGACATATTTTACTCTGAACCGATTTTCATGATATTTTGTACACATCATTCTAGACTAAAGTCATGCGAAATTTTGACAAATCGAAAGATGTATAGGGAATTTTGTGAACCATTAATATTACATCCGAATAAAATATATATGGGAGCTATATCAAAATATGGACCGATTTTTACGAAACTTAGCACACATCATTCTAGACTCAATTCAGTACGCTATGCCATATTTCGCAGATCGAAAGCAATATTGGGGTTTTGTGCACAATTTACATAAAATCGGACAAAATATTTATGGGGCTATATCTAAATCTTAACCGGGTTTCCCCATTTTTAATAAGGATCGTCCTTGGGTTAAATAAATGAGCTGTACCAAATTTCATCCAAATTGGATTATAAATGCGCCCTGTACTTTGTTTACAATTAAACTTCATCAGATTGATGACGGACAGACATGCATAAATCGATTCAGAAAGTAATTTAGGCAAAAGGAAACGGGTTACGCACATGGTTCTTTTTGAGAATATGCATAAAATCACTTTCTGAGTCGATTTATGCATGTCGTCCGTCCGTCTGTCCAGCTGTCCATGTTCTATTGTAAAGAAAATCCAGGTCGCATTTATGATCCGAAATTTGGAATTGGGAAAAAATCGATCCAGATTTACATATAGTTCCCATATATAATTTCGTCCGATTTTGAGTAAATGGTGCACCAAAGATCCAAAGTTAAGCCAATTAGTACAAAATTTTGCACAACGTACTGAAGTTAATGCAAGAAAAAGTGTGCCAAGTTTTGTTAAAATCAATTGTGATTTATATATATCTCCCATATATCCCGATTTGAAGTAAATTTTAAACCAAAGGTCTAAGGACGAACACTTTTAAAATTGGAGACAATTTGTTCATATTTATTTTTGTCCGATTTTAAGCGAATGATGCGAACACCCCTATACTTTTCCGATGAGGATAAAGTCTTGCACATCGTACTGAATTAGATCCAGAATGATGCGTCCAAAATTCTATTGAAAACGGTTCAGATTTAGATATAGGTCCTATGTATAGTTTCTTCAAATTTCATGCAAATGGTGCACCGAGGAACCTACGCTTCTTCGTTTTACATGAACGAGTACAGAGATTTTTGGATTGAAATCGAATTTTTATGATATCGGTTCAGGTTTAGATATAGCTTCCATATACATTCCCCCCCTAAAAATGGTGCACAAATTATTAAAGTTTTTCCGATTGGAACTTATTTGTGCACAACGTTTAAATCGGAGCTAAAATAAGGAGTATTAGAAACATGAAAAATATATTCACATGCGTATATAACCCCTACATATTTTCCTCAGATTTTCTCATAACAAGATAAAATTGCGGACAACGCACTGTGCTGCAGTATACTAAACTAAATGGTGTATGGCACGGTTGCTCATTAGGATAGTTTTTCTAGGTTTCATTCAAATGGTACATCGAAGAGTTCAAGTTTGCCTAATTGGCATGCAATTTTTCATAGATTTCAGAATGGCATGTGTAGGTATGATTTTTATTGGTTCAAATATTTATTTTCCTCTCTATCAGAAATGGAATTTTTGCAATAAAATTGGATTCCTGACCCATAGTGCTTTGGTGTTTAAATAACTTATTTGCAGAACATTTGTATATAATGTTTCCTCCTATACACAAATATCATTTTTGACGTGTTTAAATTATCAGCACAAAATGTTTGTAGTTTGGTATTTATTTTTCCCATAGCCGATCGATTATAGTTATCGATTAGTAAAAACCCCTTCACCCTTTGTGTACATGTGCAAAATTTTACGCGGTGCAAAATTTTGTGCCAATCGGCAAAAGTTTGACTCTTTTTTGCTCCATTTACATTAAACCGAACGAAACTATATATTGGAGCTATACGCTGTGCTAAATTTAGTCTCAATCGGTCAAATATTGCAGGTATAGTGCTGCAGTTACTTAAAATCGGACAAAACTATATACTGGAGCTATATCTAAATCTGAACCGATTGCAACAAAACTTCGCATAAATCAATCAGGACCAAATCTAGTGCTCTGTGCAAAATTCTGTCTCAATCAAACCAATATTGGGAATTTTGTAAAACATTTACATAAAATCGGACGAAACTATATATGGAACCGATTTTCTTCAATTTCAATTTCAATAGTCCTTGGGATAATAAGTGATCTATGTCAAATTTCATTCAAATCGGATAATAAATGCGACCTGTACTTTGCTCACAAAAATACATAGACGGCGGACATGCATAAATCGACTCAGAAAGTGATGGTCTACCTCGATTCCTTTTGCATTTTACAAACTAATGCACAATGACAATACCCTATAGCACAGTGTGGTGAAGGGTATATTTAATCTAATAATAATTCACTTTTATGAATAGTCGCCATATATCGGTAAACTTCAGTTTGAGTTATTCTGATATACATAAAAATAGGCAATATCGGACCACGTTTTGTGAAAGCGGTTCAAATTTGGATATAAAACCCACATATATTTGTATATAGCACCCACGTCCTGAAGTTAGTATAACCTCATGTTTGTCAGATTGACACGAAATTTTGCACAACGTCCATAGAATTACATCAATGCGTTTGATACAAATGCAGACATAACCCACATATATTTTCGACCGACTTCGTGTTAATTGGGATCTAAATAGTCAATGGGTGTCCGATTGATATTTGCTTTAAGGGGACCTCGCCCCATTCTCGGGGTCAAAATTTGTTTTTTGTTTTGTTTAATTCGAATCTGCACTAATTCAAGAATGTCCCTACAACATTTCAAGAGAAAATCTTAAGAACTCTTGAAGATATAGCCAATTTATTGTGTCAGCATCAAGTGACGGCTAAAGGGCTTCTGAAACTTTAAACGCGTTTTTCCCTTTTTGCGAATGGCGGGCACGATAACTCAAAAACTAATAACACAATCGATTCCAAATAGCTATCGATGAGTGTATGGTATTACTCGTTTAATTGTACCAGTGTAAATCAATTTAATTTATATTATTTTTTTAGGATTCAACTATAAATCTGAATATTCCAAAATTTCTTTCCAAATCAAAAGGTCCTGCAGAAACCCTAAAGAGAACACAACCATTCAATATGAAATCCAGCTGAGGTTAGAACTCACAACGTTAAACATTTCGTGCGGTATACTCATTATGCTTATTCTTGTTTTTCTACTACTTCAACAGGAGTTGCAATTGCCGAAAACTGAGGTTTTTCCCACTGATGACATCACACATATACACACACTTAACGATGAACACCGCCACTGAGGACAAACTTTTGCATGCATGTTTGCATTTATCTTCATCCGTTTCTTTTGGATTTCATTTAGGTTTGGTTTGGATGACATTGCTGATGGTGTTGAATGTAACGATATGTGCAGTTGTGTGTGTGTGTTCGACGATGATTTGATGCTGAATTTGTTGTTGCTGTTGTCGTCGTCGTCATCATCACTTTTGCCACACTTACTTGTGATGTCTGATGTCGTTGATTTTGATGTTGATGTGAATGTGTATTTGTATGTGGCGGACCGAGTGACTGACTGGCTGACTCACTATAGATGTGATTGTGCTCTGTCAACAAACTTCTACCGATGTAAGTTTTTCTCCGTATGAAAACAAGAAATTACGATAAATTCATTTTATTTTAGTTGCTTTCTTTTTTATCAAAAAAACAAAAAGAGAAGGAACCAGAAAACTTGAAATTTTCTTCTGTTTGGCAAAATGTGAATTCGTGTTTTGCGAGCATAAATGAAAAATCAGTTGTACGTGTGTGTGTGTGCATGTCATCAGGGTAAATGTCATAGTTTGTTGGCTTCCTTGTGTAATTGTATTATCAAGAGAACAAGACGACAAATCGCTGGTATACAAAACTATTTCTGATTCTTAGGTTTTTTCTTCATTTCTCCGAAATTCCGGAAACCGAATGTAAAGTGACAAATAAATTAAAATTCTTAAGATTTTTTCTACTTTTTATAAGTTATTTGTTCGTCTATTTACTTTTGGATTTTGTTTGAGAATTTCGGTTGAATTTTCTCGGTTTTTTTGGTTTGCTGCTAAATCCCAAATAGTGTTTAATAGAAAAATTCCTTTAAATTAAATAGAATAATAATAATGTAACTAAAATATTTTCTAATTAAATAAAAGTTTATTACGATGAAAAATCAATCAAACTGTTAAAATTTATATTATGTTTTTCAATTTACACACAAATTAATTAAGAATATTTAGTGTATGTGGGAGCGTATGTGTGTTAATACGTAATTTCTGGAACAATTATAGGCATCGATGTTCAGTATTAGTACGACTACATACTATAAAGTCACTCGGACAAAACACACAAACATGTAAAAACATGTAAAAAAATAAATAAAAACTAGAACAAATTTGAAGACATTTTTTACATTATCGAAAATTACTGAAAAAACTACATCCAAGATTTTGTGCATAGAGTTGTCTGAAAACATTGAAAGTTCGAAAATGGACTACAATGGTTCATGCTTAGGTATAGTCCTCATGAAATAATCCACCAAATATACAGCATTATGAGGGGTTGAAGCATATTTATACCCTACACAACTATGTTGTCAGGGTATTATAGCTTTGTGCAGCCCCAAGAGTTTGTAACGCCGCGAAATATTGGTCCTAGACCCACCTTTAAGTATACCGATCGTCATATCCTAGCTGAGTCGATCTAGACATGTGCGTCCGTCCGTCTGTCTGTCCATTTTAATTTGTAAACACGATACAGGCCACAGTTATGGACCAATATTCACGAAATTTTGTATGTAGGATGGGTTCTGGCCAATGAAGACCCCTATTGTTTTTGGTAAAGATCGGTTAATATTTAGGGAATGAAATGGACCAAATACATAATTTTTGTCTGATTTTCTGGTATCTCCAGATGCCGCAATTATGGCTCAAACATCGCGTATTATTGCATGGAGAAGGGGATCGGACCATAGAATAAGCATGCCTGTTTTGATAAAGATCGGTCAATACTTAGCGGGTCAAATGGATCCTGACTTTTGTGTGGAAATGACAAAATTTGTATTCTATAGCGTATATTTTCACTCCTGAAGTTCCTAGACCCTAAAAGTTTATAGTATGTTCACGAGGAGTGGTTGACCTTTAAATTGATACCAATTATATTGTCGTATGTACTCGTATGCGGGAGTTACACATAAATATTTACGGGTGCTTACATATTCAGATATTATTTAGTAACCCATTACCCCACTAGAGGGCAGAAATGTAGCGCTGATCGCTTTGAAATGGTCCATGAGGTTCTAGTTATGGTCAAGGACAATGCCTATATTTTCGGTGACGATCAGATAATAATATTTGAATGAAGTGGACCGAAAACTTACATTTTTTGTGTTTTTTCACGTCGATCTACAGGCCACAATTGAAACCTCAACATCACAACATAACCCACGGTAAAGAGGATATGAACGAGTACAGCCCTCATCTACTGAATATTAGAAATTATATATAGAAAATATGGTGAAATATTGCCCAAGCTCTGAATATAGAACCATAGATAGTTCTATGTTCGTCGAAGTTGTGTAAGGTTTCATATGGTCGCCCCGTCCGACTATACTGCTCCGTTCACTGGTTTTATATTTGTATTTTAGTAACAAAGTACATTTTCACCTTCTACGATAGATCACGTTTTGATGTGTTGGGGATTTTAAACACGTTTTCCCCGAATATGTTGCAATTCGATATTTTAGTTTCATATTATTACTATTATTGATCTGCGGCTCAGAGTAGTCCCCAGAGGAGACTCCGCATAAAATATTACCTCTACAATTTCGGTATTTTTGGTGGTATTTTTCAAACAAATTGATTGTAAATTTAATTTTTTTTTAAAGTAAACCGATCGTCATATCTCCACTAACTGAGTCGATCTAGACATGTGTGTCCGTCCGTCTGTCCTGTTTAATTTGTAAACACGATACAGGCCACAGTTATAGACCAATCTTCACGACATTTTGCATGTAGTATGGGTTCTGGTTATATAATATTTGTAACCAAAAACTTTATTTTTGTCTGTATTTCTGGTCGCTCCAGAGGCCGGAGAAGGGGATCGGGCCAAGGAATAAGTATGCCTGTTTTGATAAACATCGCTCAATATTTAGCGAGTCAACTGGATCCTGACTTTTGTGTGAAAAATTACAAAATTTGTATTCTATGTGGTATATATTTGCACCTGAATGTCCTAGACCCGAGAAGTTGATAGTATGTTCAAGAGAAGTGGTTGACCTTTACACATAAATATTTACAGGTGCTTACGTATTTATATATTATTTAGCAACCCATTACCACACTAGACGGTTGTAATATAGCGCTGACCATTTTGAAATTTTCCATGAGATTCATGTTATGGTCACCGACAACGCCTTTAATTTTCGGTGATGATCTGATAATAATTTTGGGATGAAGTGGACCGAAAACTAATTTTTTGTTTTTTTTTTTGGTAGTGTTGGCGGTTTATTTGGGATACCATTTGTATTTTGTTTTTATAAAAAACAACAACTATTTATTAGTGGGGAATGTAGGACATTGTTTGTCGAGGGGTTAGGCAGGAAAGACTATAGCTTCGGATCACGCCACTGATCATCATCAGTTCCCTTTGTTTTTTTGTTGGGATATGCTCCCCAGAAGCTATTGCTTCTATACAAAAAACCTTTCATACCCAAATATCTCTTGTAACAAAGCGAAATACTTAGCTGACCAACGACATAAACTGCATGAGAATTTCGCTGGAGCCTCACTTCGAGGTTAACAAGGCATTTACAAACAATACCAAACCTTTCCCACTGTTGTGTGTTGTCACATCGCGACAAATGCACACAACGACTTTTTTGGTGTTGCTAATATACAGCAACAAACCAAACAGTTTAACCGTGCCTGCGTCTACAACTTCAGTAGTGTTGGCGGTTTATTTGGGATACCATTTGTATTTTGTTTTTGCATAATAGTCAGGTTGAATCCCAGTGTGTTGTTTTTATAAAAAAATCAACTATTTATTCGTGGGGAATGTATGGCATTGATTGCCGAGGGGAAAGGCAGGGAAGACTATAGTTTCGGATCACGCCACTGATCCTCATCAGTTCCCTTAGTTTTTTGTTGGGATATTCTCCCCAGAAGCTATTACTTCTATACAAAAAACCTTTCGTACCCAAATGTCTCTTGTAACAAAGCGAAGTACTTAGCTGACCAACGACATAAACTGCATGAGAATTTCGCTGGAGCCTCACTTCGAGTTTTTTTTTTTTTTTGGAGTCGGCTGTACTGAAAATTTGTAAAATTTGTTGACCTCTAGTCTGTCAAGAGGGTGCAAATATCGCGAAATATTGTCCAAGCTCAGAATATAGAACCACAGATCGTTATAGTTTCGTAGAAGTTGTGTAGGTATCATTTGGTCAGCCCCGTCCGACTATACTGCTCCGCTCACTGGTTTGATTCTATTTTTTGTAAATAGTCCCCTTGGCAAACCTTGATGCCCTAATTTATGCGTGTACACCTGTTCGTATGTCTGTCTGTCCATGTAAAATTTTAAGCAAAGTACAGGTCGCATTTATTATCCGAATGGGATGGAATTTAGCACAGGTCATTTAATTGTCACAAGGATGAACCCTATTGAAATTGGTGAAAATCGGTTCAGACAGCTCCCATATATATATTTTCTTTCGATTTTAGTTAAGGTGTACACCAACCTCTCACGATTTTATAAAAATGGTGCACCAGTCTCCCAGGTTTTAGACAAATGAGGCGAAATTTGCAATAGTGTACCATATTAGGCCTAGAATGACATGTGTTAAGTTTTGTTGAAATCGGTTCAGATTTAGATCGAATATTTGTTTTGTCGAATTTCCAGGAGATTTTGCAGAGCTTACTGAATTGAGTCTATGATGATATGTATTAAGTTTTGCTGAAATCGGTTCAGATTTGAATATAGCTCTCACATATAATTTTGTCCGATCTTATGTTAACGGTACACCAATCTGCCAAGGTATAGACAATTGAGATGAAATTTGGAATTGCGTACCGTATTGAGTCTTGACCAGTAAGGAAAGTGGTAAAGTCGGACGGGACCGACTATATGATACCCTTCACCACTTTGGGTATATTCAACAGAGGAATCTTAACAGACGTCGCATTTTTGAAGGATCAGTAAAATGAAATTGGACCCATAAACATATATTTCTGCAACCTATACTAAATTTTTCTTTTGGTCCCATATAGAGTTGCTTATGTAAATCAATTTAAAGCATATATCAATCGGATACCCGTTGATTTTTTGGATACATATCTGATAAACATGAGGAGTTTGGTGCACCATTTACTTCAAATTGGACGAAAATATTTATAAAAGCTATATCGAAATCTAAGCCAATTTCATCGAAACTTGTCACACAATATCGGCCAGATTTTGAGTTTTTGGTGCACCATTTAGCTAAAATCGGGAGAAAATATGTATGGTGGCTCTATCCAAAAATGAACGGATTTCAATAAAACTTTCTAGGATATATAAACTTTATAACCTTGGGTCTTTGGTGCACACTTTACTTAAAATCTGACAAGGTATATGGGCAATATTGCCAATTTTTTAATATTCCATTTTCAAAAAATCAGCTTTTTGTTTTTGTGGCACATCAATGATTTGTGGTACACATAAAGAGAAAAATGTTCTGACTCCGAAACCGTTCGCGATCAAATTTTTGGTTGATGCGCGCAAAAGTTATCGAGGTTTTAATTTTGGGCATAAGAAAAAAATCTTAAAATTACGCCGTTTATTATATTGACCAAAAACGTTGATATATATCTTCCTCCGTAAAATAAGAATATGAATATATTTTAATAATCGCGATAAAGTTGCACATCTTCGCGAAATATGAGAAAAATAAAAAATATAGGAGATTACATCAATATTTTCATTATATTAATGACATACACACACACCTAAAAATTAATAATAAAATATCTACATAATCTAAACACCATGATGAATCAAACGATATCAAAATCACACAAGTCCGTGTAGCGGTTTGTAAATCACAGCGACAACAAAACAAGATATTGAGGAAAAATATTTGTTTTTGGTTCGAAAAAATAATGTCATCATATTTATTTTTTTAATTGTATACAAAAAATTTCAGAAAAAAATGTTGGGGTTATTCTGCTATTTTACCCGAATTTCGCCGAAAATTTTACATATATAATAATAATCACTTTTTGTGTATAAGTATACGCCTTGCGGATTATATCAGGACCCTTCCGATAAATCTTAGAATTCTATAAATAGGAATAAATCTTAAAATAAAATAATATTTTGAAATATACATTTTAAATTGCCTGTAAATCGCGTAATTCTCAAAATCATTTGATGCGCATGCGGTTTCCAGGAAGTACTGAAGTTTATCTTCCAATCCATATATATTTTGCGAAATTTCATTTGACGGCTAAGATGTGCCACACGTTACACTGAAGTACCCAAAAAATCGTAAAAAGCGAATAATTTCCGAAAACTCCATATGCCATTAACGCGCATCCGATTTCGGTGGGCACCCTAAAAAAATACATCGATCTATACCGATTTCAATGTGGTCCATTAAGAACCATGGATGTGCCAGCTCACACTATTTTTGAGATAAATTACGTCTAAATCGCGTAATTCTCAAAATCATTTTATGCGCATGCGGTTTCCAGGAAGTACTGAAGTTTATCTTCCAATCCATATATATTTTGCGAAATTTCATTTGACGGCTAAGATGTGCCGCACGTTACACTGAAGTACCCAAAAAATCGTAAAAAGCGAATAATTTCCGAAAACTCCATATGCCATTAACGCGCATCCGATTTCGGTGTGCACCCTAAAAAAATACATCGATCTATACCATTTCAATGTGGTCCATTAAGAACCATGGATGTGCCAGCAAAATCTATTTTTGAGATAAATTGCGTAGATCTCTCTTTCGGCTGAAGTTTTTAAAGTTCTCTTTTCGAAAAAGATCAAAATCCGTATGACGTCATTTATTGAAGCGGAAATGATACACAGAAAACGCAAATAAATCCGCGATATTTTCAAAAACATTTTTTGCCAAATTTCGTGTTTTTGGAAGGCCAGTTCCCGCCGTTCTAGTAGATGGATTTTCACGAAAATGATTTTATATCATCCGAAACGTAAAAAACTTTACTGATCGCGGGTACCCATATCATTCAGTTGACAGATCTAAAAATTTGGCCCCAAAAATAGGTTTTTTAGAAATTTGATCGCACAAAATTCGCACCTTCGGATGGGTATTACTCTGAAGCTGTGCATACTACATACACAAAATACATATCAAATTACGCAGATTCGCGACTACAATAATCTTATAATCGGTTATTATAAATTCCTGTTTGCGTATTAAAGCTAGAAGTAAAATTAAAAAAACACTCAAAATCGACCTTCAAAATGTCAGCATCATTTAAAGGTAGATGCAGTGAAATTTTTGAAAAATGATACATAAGGGGCGTAGTCCATATTTTGTTGGCTTCTAGTTTTATTTTGACACGAAGACCGTGCAATGAGTGGCTTAGTCACAAATCGATAGAGAACATAAAAAAACTGGTTCGCCTCAACCTGTTTTTACACATTTTTTTACATTAAAGTAGACACAGCTTCCACCAAAATAAAGTTTGGAGGCCAATATCATGAACAGTTTGAAACGACAGATCAATTAACCCAAAACTATTCACTTTCTTTCATATACTTAAATAGTTCCCGAGTTATAAAGGGGTGAACCTCCGCTTCAGCTATGTTAAAAAATTGGCAATATTGCCCATATATATGAACTATATATAAATCTGAACCAATTTCAACAAAACTTGCCACACATCTCATTATAACTTCTAATTTATAGATTATACTAAGTTCATTACGACAGATATATGTGGAGTTTGTGCACCATTTACATTAAATCGTACGACCCATATCTAAATCTGGACCGATTTTCTGGGAATTTAACACACATCATTCTATACTTCATTCAGAGCGATATGCCAAATTTCGTGTAAATCGAAACATATATAGGGACTCTGGTGAAAATATACTCGTACGAAAATATATATGGGAGCTATATCTAAATCGGAACCGATTTTTACGAAACTTAACACACATCATTGTAGACTTTATTCAGTATGATGTACTAAATTTAGTGGAAATCGAAAGATATATAGGGACCTTGATGCACCATTTACCTTAAATCGGACGAAAATATATATGGGAGCTATATCTAAATCTAAACCGATTAACATCATTAACATTAACACACATCATTATAGACCCATTTCATTATGCTGTGCCAAATTTCGTGCAAATCGTAAGATATTTAGGAACTTTGGTACACCATTTTCCTTAAATCGGACAAAAGTATATATGGGAGCTATATCTAAATTGGAACCGGTTTTCCTATTTCAGTACGCTATACCAAATTTCGTGCAAATCGAAAGATATTTAGGGACTTTGGTGCACCATTTACCTTAAATCGGACGAAAATATATATGGGAGCTATATCTAAATCTGAACAGACTTTCACGAAACTTAGGACACACCATTCTAGGCATAATTTAGTACGATGTGCCAAATTTCGTGCAAATCAAAAGATACATAGGGACTTTGGTGCACCATTTACATAAAATCGGACTAAAATATATATGGGAGCTATATCCAAATCTGAACCGATTTTCACGACACTTAGCACACATCATTCTAGGCTTAATTCAGTATGCTAGGTATGCTGTGCCAAATTTCGAGCAAATCGAAAGATATTTAGGGACTTTGGTGCACCATTTACATAAAATCGGACGAAAATATTTATAGGAGCTATATATAAATCTGAACCGATTTTCACGAAACTTAGCACACATCATTCTAGGCTTAATTCAGTATGCTAGGTATGCTGTGCCAAATTTCGTGCAAATCGAAAGATATTTAGGGACTTTGGTGCACCATTTACCTTAAATCGGACGAAAATATAAATGGAAGTTATATCTAAATCTGAACCGATTTTTCCCAATTCAATATGGTTCGTCCTTGGGCCAAATAAGTGACGTATGCCAAATTTCATCCAATTCGGATAATAAATGCGATCTGTACGTTGTTTATAATTTAACATGGACAGGCAGACAGACGGACGGACTGACATGCATGAATCAACTTAAAAAGTGATTCTATGCATATTCTCACAAGGAACCATGCGTCTATCTCGTTTCCTTTTGCCTGCTACAAACATATGCACAAAGACATAATACTATGTACCAAAGTGTGGTGAAGGGTATAATGATATGTGTTAATCTTCACTAAAATCGATTCCAATTTTGGTGTAGCTCCCATATATATTCGGCGGATTTTATTTTAATGGTGCCCAAGCACCAATGTTTGCTGAATAAGCAAAGTAGCAAAGTCGGACTGGGCCGACTATATGATCATAAATGAGATTTAT
Organism: Musca vetustissima; assembly: GCF_032173495.1. Lineage (NCBI taxonomy): Eukaryota > Metazoa > Arthropoda > Insecta > Diptera > Muscidae > Musca > Musca vetustissima. Next base: position 7,141 of record NW_026881100.1, on the reverse strand, counting down.
ACTTTATTTTCAAATTAACATGGACAGACGGACGGAAATGCATAAATCGACTTAAAAAGTGATTCTATGCATATTCTCAGAAGGAACCATTCGTCTATCTTGTTTCCTTTTGCCTGTTACAAACATATGCACAAAGACATAATACCCTGTACCACAGTGAAGGGTATAAAATATGAAATCTTAATTTTGGGCTCACAATGATCTAAAATTGTACTGGGGTAAAGCTCAAAGTTCTCAGATTTGAAATGTTGAACATTTGAAATGTAGGAAGCGCTTTGACAACATGTGGTTGTGCAGAAGAGGGCATATCCTATTGACTAAAAAAGCGAAAGCATCATTTCGAATTTTAGCACATTGTTGCAGGAAAACCCAGTTTCCATTATAATCGAAGCTATATAAAATCGATTCTGATATACAACAATAAAACCTGGTATGTGTGTAACACCATAATGTAAAATTTTGCACGTATTTATAAACAAATGCCTCAGTAGCCACATCACAAGCAACGTAGAGCTGTGAAACCTTAAGAAAAAATGCCCATATAGTAACCAGAATGGCACATAAATGGAATCAGCAAGAATAACGTAATCGAGGTTGCCTAAAAACCACCTAACATAAGAACTAAGACGCAATAACTTTGCACGAGAAGATGGAAAAAGTAAGATGGTGATGTTTTGTGAATGCCCTACGCTTTGGTTACAATAACAGATGGACAGACAGATGGACGGACGTGCATAAATCGACTCAGGACGTTATTCTATCCTCATGATTTTGCTATGGGTCTATCACGGTTTCTTAGAGTATATTCGACAAAAGAAGAATCTGATCGATTTATACGGTATGTTACTCCCATTCGGAAACATAATTGATTGCCACTTGTGGAAATACTTCCACATATCGGAGCTCTATTTATAGAACATGCGTAATGCAGAATCTACATGAAAAGAAATCAATGTGGAGCAATTCAGTACTCTTTTCGAAAATTTGGTTTAATGGGGAAAACAAAATGTTTTCATGAAATCAGTAGAAAATATGTATGAGAGCTATATCTCAATCAAACCCGATTCTCAATTAAATTCTCTGCCGATTTTGAGAGATCGAAACGAATATTTTTTGTAAATCGTTAAAAACATAACAATTTAGAACAAATAAAATCTTTGTCCCACTTTTGCAGGGCTGTTGTTGGTTTCAGAGTTTTTGAGTGTATTTTATACAACTTAGTGAAGGTTACATTTCATAATATCGAGATGAAAATGTTTACTTAACAACTTGCCTAATACCCTATCGAGCTTATGAATTTATACTGTAAATACTTATCATTCCTGATAGACTTTTTATATTTTGCAACCCATTACACTTTCTTATCCTACATCATTTAATGTTCCATTATTAAAAAGTTAATTTAATTAAATCGACCCATATCAAATTAACTCTTTCAATTTGCCACACAGACACACACAGAGAAAAAAGTTGAAAGACAAAATCATTAGACAAAGTGAAAAATGCAATCAAAAACTTCAAGTTTTCATCTTGCTTTTTGGTTACTTTGCTTCTTGTTGGACCTGTATCGATAATATGTCCAATGAACACTTTGCAATAGATGATAGGTTGGTTGGTAGGCGGTAACATGAAACCTTTACACATTTGACAGTTTTACGGCAAATCGAACATACCACATTTTCTAAACAAAAACAGAGTATACGTTCGACATACGAACGCACTCAATCGTACATACATACTTTATCACTTTGGAGCAGGCATGCAAGTTCGGTGCCGTCATCTACAGAACGGCATTTATAAGGACATGACCATTAGGCTTTTGTCGAAAAGAAAATCTAGTGGCGAGAGAGAGAGAGAGCCAGCAAGCGAGAGACAGAGTAGTCAGAGGCATTATAAATTTTTCAAACGATTGACTCAGCAAACTGTCCATGTGACATGATGATGTTACACATATCTATACAGACGAACAAACAAACAAGTCAACTATATAGCGAACACATGCACACAGAGTTATCTACGGATAACACAAGGAGAAAAATCTACTGGTTGCATGTGCCTACAATCAATATATCTACACACATATGAGTATGTATATAGAGAAGTAGGCAAAGGATATTAAACACGTGCATTATAAACATCAAATGTGGTAAAAATTTTTTTCCTAGTATATTCGTAATTCTTTGCCTTTGACACATTAAGTTTATAACGAAAGGCTACGATGTTTGTGATATTGCAATTCGCTTTTGACGTTAGAGTGATTACAACATACAGAAGGACGGACGGACATGCTAAGATCGTCTTAGAATTTTACGCTGATCAAGAATATATACTTAATAGGGTCGGAAATGATTATTTCGATAAGTTACAAACTGAAAAACATTAGGATATGAATTACCGTTATGTGAGGTGCTACCAGAAAAAGTGGACCTATATTTATAATTGGGGGGTACACTTATATGGGAGCTATGCCTAAACGTGGACCGATATACCCCATCTTCGAACTTGACCTGCCTGCAGACATAAGACAACCCTATGCAAAATTTCAGCACCCTATCTCAATTTCTTCAGAAGATAGCGTGATTACAACAGACGGACGGGCATAGCTAGATCGTCTTAGAATTTTACCCTGATCAAGAATATATGGGCAATATTGCCAATTTTTTAATATTCCATTTTCAAAAAATCGTCTTTTTTGTTTTTGTGGCACATCAATGATTTTTGGTACACATATAGAGAAAAATGTTCGGACTCCGAAACCGTTCGCGATCAAATTTTTGGTTGATGCGCGCAAAAGTTATCGGGGTTTTAATTTTGGGCATAAGAAAAAAATCTTAAAATTACGCCGTTTATTATATTGACCAAAAACGTTGATATATATCTTCCTCCGTAAAATAAGAATATGAATATATTATAATAATCGCGAAAAAGTTGTACATCTTCGCGAAATATGAGAAAAATAATAAAAATATAGGAGATTACGTCAATATTTTCATTATATTAATGACATACACACACCTAAAAATTAATTTAAAAATAGCTACATAATTTAAACACCACGATGAATCAAATGATATCAAAATCACACAAGTCCGTGTAGAGGTTTGTAAATCACAGCGACAACAAAACAAGATATTGAGGAAAACAATTGGTTTTTGGTTCGAAAAAATAATGTCATCATATTTATTTTTTTAATTTTATACAAGAAATTTCAGAAAATAATGTTGGGGTTATTCTTTTATTTTACCCGAATTTCGCCGAAAAATTACCATATATGAAAATAATCACTTTTTGTGTATAAGTATACGCCTTGCGGATTATATCAAGACCCTTCCGATAAATCTTAGAATTCTATAAATAGGAATAAATCTAAAAATAAAATAATATTATGAAATATACATTTTAAATTGCGTGTAAATCGCGTAATTCTCAAAATCATTTGATGCGCATGCGGTTTCCAGGAAGTACTGAAGTTTATCTTCCAATCCATATATATTTTGCGAAGTTTCATTTGACGGCTAAGATGTGCCGCACATTACATTGAAGTAACCAAAAAATCGTAAAACGCGAATAATTGCCGAAAACTCCATATGCCATTAATGCGCATCCGATTTCGGTGTGCACACTAAAAAAATACATCGATCTATACCATTTCAATGTGGTCCATTAAGAACCATGGATGTGCCAGCAAAATATATTTTTGAGATAAATTGCGTACATCTCTCTTTCGGCTGAAGTTTTTAAAGTTCTCTTTTCGAAAAAGATCAAAATCCGTATGAGGTCATTTATTGAAGCGGAAATGATACACAGAAAACGCAAATAAATCCGCGATATTTTCAAAAAAATTTTTTGCCAAATTTCGTGTTTTTGGAAGGCCAGTTCCCGCCGTTCTAGTAGATGGATTTTCACGAAGAAGATTTTATATCATCCGAAACGTAAAAAACCTTATTGATCGCGGGTACCCATATCATTCAGTTAACAGATCTAAAAATTTGGCCCGAAAAATAGGTTTTTTAGAAATTTGTTCGCACAAAATTTGCACCTTCGGATGAGTATTACTCTGAAGCTGTGCATACTACATACACAAAATACATATCAAATTACGCAGATTCGCGACTAGAATAATCTTATAATCGATTTTTATAAATTCCTGTTTGCGTATTAAAACTAGAAGTAAAATTAAAAAAACACTCAAAATCGAGCTTCAAAATGTCAGCATCATTTAAAGGTAGATGCTGTTAAAATTTTGAAAAATGATACATAAGGGGCGTAGTCCCCATTTTGTTGGCTTCTAGTTTTATTTTGACACGAAGACCATGCAATGAGGGGCTTAGTCACAAATCGATAGAGAACATAAAAAAACAGGTTCGCCTCAACGTGTTTTTACACATTTTTTTACATTAAAGTAGACACAGCTTCCACCAAAATAAAGTTTAGAGGTCAATATCATGAACAGTTTGCAACGACAGATCAATTAACCCAAAACTATTCACTTTTATTCATATACTTAAGTAATTCCCGAGTTATAAAGGCGTGAACCTCCGCTTCAGCTATGTTAAAAAATTGGCAATATTGCCCATATACTTTATAGGGTCGGAAATGAATATTTCGATGAATTACTAACGGAATGACAAAATTAATATACCCTCCATACTATGGTGGATGGTGTTAAAAACCATACACATAATATTCTGAAATCTGGCATTTGGCACTTCAGCCGGACAGACTTGAATTTTTGGTGTAACAATGTTATGAAATCCGGCAAAATTTTATATGGGAGACATATGTAAATCTGAATCGATTTCAACAAAACTTCACACACATCATGCTGTACAAAATTTTGTCTCAATCGGACAAATATTTTGAGTTTGGTGCACCATTTTTCTAAAATCGGACGAAAATATATATGTGTGCGCTATATCTAACTCTGAACCGATTTCACCAAAAACTTCGTATACATCAATTTGGACCTAATTCAGTACTCTGTGCAAAATTTTCTCTCAATCGGACAAATATTGGTACCCCATTTACTAAAAAATGGGTCAATGACCAATATTTCGCTGCGTTATAAACTCTTGAGCCACACAAATCTATAATACGCTGACAACAAAAAACTTCGTATACATCAATCTGGACCTAATGTAGTACTCTGTGCAAAATTTTCTCTCAATCGGACAAATATTGGTGCTCCATTTACTAAGAAATGGGTCTATGGCCATTATTTCGCTGCTTTATAAACTCTTGAGCCACATAAAGCTATAATACCCTGACAACATATTTGTGTAGGTTTTAAATACGTATTGAGTCGAAAGTGATTTCGATTAGCTATTATGACTTGAAGTATCGTTTTTTTTCGGTTTGAATGTAAATTGTACATAAATCTGGACTAATTGAATTTACACTGTATGTACCCTTCATATTTTTTGAAGGTAATTTCTTTAACTTCTCTGATGCCAAGAAAAATGATGTTATCCAATCCCATCATATATTTGAACCACTCACTTTTGACATAATCATTTCCGACACTACATTTGTCCGAATGCATCTTGTAATCTCTTTATACTTTAAAATAATTGAAATGATCACCATGTAGGATCGTCGATTTTCCATTCAGATATCGATATTTTAAAGAGTTCGTATACATTTTCATTTAAATCGTCTTTAATTACGTAGAAAACCCCACTATCTGTACCTCCCATATTTGGGAATTTTGTGAACATTTTCAACCGAAATCAAATTGACTGTAATGCGTATTCTCATTCTCCCAAATAGTATATATTTTGAGGAGTTCAATTCGGTTTTATACTCAATTGGCAGCATTTTTGTATGAAGTTTTCCATTGGGTAGTCGGGCTGTAGTTTCGCATTCCGGATTAATAGTGATCAACATCCTGGCGAAATTAACATTAGCATAGCGGTTATTTAAATGTTCCGACCGATTTTATGTGTTTTCCGCAACTCTTGATGGATGGTATAAAAATGCATCCCGTAAGGGAAATACGGCTTACTTCTTAATATCGATTTTGAATAGAAGTGATTCGACTTGAAATATCATTACTTATATTTTTTGAAAAAAATTTTGTGTTGCGCGAGTTTTCTATTAGTAAAATATTTTTGAGGCTGAAATTTGATGTTGACCCACGGAATTGTAGTTTCAAAATGCATGCCACAAATTTTAGAATATTGGTTTGCTGTTGGTCGTCATGTTGCTGTGCAGGGATAAGCTACATAGATGGCCTATGGCCAATACCAACAATGGTCATAAGCCATCTATGTATTGTTTCTGTTTTTCGGTAAAACATTTTTACTACATCACAAACAACGTCTATGGTCAAAGCCGCAGTAATAAGAATCGGATGTTATAGACAGTAGCTCTTCATTACACCCTTCACTACACTGTGGTACAGGGTATTATGTCTTTGTGCATATGTTTGTAACAGGCAAAAGGAAACGAGATAGACACATGATTCCTTTTGAGAATATGCATAGAATAACTTTCTGAGTCGATTTACGCATGTCCATTCGTCCGTCCATGTATTTTTGTGAACAAAGAACAAATCGGTTCAGATTTAGATATAGCTCCCATATATTTTAGTCTTATAAAATGTAATTGGAGCACCAAAGTCCCTATATATCTTTCGATTTGCACGAAATTTGGCACAACGTAATTAATTAGGTCTAGAGTGATGTGTGTTAAGGTGCAGATTTAGATACAGCTCCCATAAATATTTTCGTTCGATTTAAGGTAAATGGTGTACCCAAATCCCGTAATATTTTCCGGTTTGCACGACGTTTGGCACAGCGTAATGAATTAGGTCTAGAATGATGTGTATTATGTTTCCTGAAATCGGTTCAGATTTAGATATATATATTTTTTTTGACCAAATGAAAAATTTAGTATCGGTTGCAGAATGAATTATTTATGGATCCAATTTCATTCTACTGGTCCTTTAAAAATGCGGCGTCCGTTTATCTGTGTAATATACCCAAAGTGGTGTAATATACCCAAAGTGGCCCGAACATCGTAAAATTTTACATGGAGAATGGGCCAAAAATTGAGCATGCCAGTTTTGATAAAGATCAGTCAATATTTAGCGGGTCAAAGGGACCCTGACTTTTGTGTGAAAAATTACAAAATTTGAATT
>NW_026881099.1:0-33524 GCF_032173495.1 Musca vetustissima | reverse complement strand
TTTATCAAAAGAGGCATACTTATTCTTTGGCCCCATTCCCTTCTCCATGCAAAAATTCGCGGTGTCTGGGCCATAATTGCGGCCTCTGGGCGACCAGAAAAACCTACAAAAATAAAGTTTTCGGTCCATTTCATCCCCTAAATATTAACCGATCTTTTCCAAAAACAATAGGGTCTTCATTGGCCAGAACCCATCCTACATGCAAAATTTCGTGAAGATTGGTCCATAACTGTGGCCTGTATCGTGTTTACAAATTATAATGGACAGACGGATGATACACAATGTCAAGATCAGCTAGTCGAGATATATTTACCTAAAATTGAGACGAAAAAATATATATGGAGACATATCTAAACAGCCGAACTGATTTTCTCGAAATTTAACACACATATTTCTAGACACAATTCAGTACCCTATGCCAAATTTCTTGCAAATCGAAAAATATATAGGGACTTTGGTGCACTATTTACCTTAAATCGGACGAAACTCAGCACACATCATTTTGGACCTCATTCAGTACGCTATGCCAAAAATCGTGCAAATCGAAAGACTTGCAGGGACTTTGGTGCACCAATAACCTAAAATGGGGTGAAAATATATATGGGAGCTATATCTAACTCTGAACCGATTTTTCCCAATTTCAATAGGGTTCGTCCTTGGGCCAAATAAGTGACCTATGCAAATTTTATCCAAATCGGATCAAAAATGCGACCTGTACTTTGTTCACAAAAATACATGGACGGACAGACGGACGGACGGACAGACGGACGGACAGACGGACATGCGTAAATCGACTCAGAAAGTGATTCTATGCATATTCTCAAAAGGAACCATGTGCCTATACTCGTTTCCTTTTGCCTGTTACAAACATATGCACAAAGACATAATACCCTGTACCACAGTGTGGTGAAGGGTATAAATATGACTTTTCGATTGCATTGAATGAAGTTTCCAAAATGGACGAATGAATGAATGTTTCGTTATTATATTAGTGTTAGCTTTATCTGTTCGATTCGACTTTAATGTGTTGTTTGTCAATAAATTTTATCATTGTTGTTGTATTTTATGTCCGTTTATCGTTTTCCATACGATTGTGGTCATATCTGTATTGGCCAATTCTTATGGAGATTTATGAAATCGGTTTGTATTTGATTTGAATGCCAAAAGTATGCCACTTGCAATAGAGAAAAGTTATTAATTGCAAGAAATTGTGTGGCATTTGTATGATGGAATGATCCGGAGGAGGATCATCGAATCAAAAACGTGATGTAATACATAACATAATAGCTCCGCTTATTATCAAAAATATTTATATAAGTTTCTAAGTAAAATTTTGTTTCAATCGGAGAAATATTGGGAGTTTGGTGCATCATTCACAAAAAATCGGACGACACTATATATGGGAGCTATATTAAAATCTGAACCGATTTTAACAAAACTTCGCAGACATCGATCTGGACCTAATTCAGTACTCTATGCAAAATTTTGCCCCAATCGGACAAATATTGGGAGTTTGGTGTATCATTCACAAAAAATCGGACGAAACTTTATATATAAGTTATACATAAATCTGAAGTATGGACATAATTAAGTACTCTGTGCAAAATTTTGTCCCAATCGGAAAAATATTGGGAGTTTGAGGCATCATTTAAATAAAATCGGACGAAACTATATCTAAATCTGAACCGTTATTCTCCAATTTCAATAGGGCCAAATAAGTGAACTGTGTCAAATTTCATCCGATTCGGATTGTAATTGCGACGTGTACTTTGTTCACAAGAATTGTAAAAAAAATGTAAAATCGTTTCAGATTTAGATATACTAGCTTCCATAAATATTTTTGTCCGACTTTATGTATCGGTCCACTTCTTCTGGTATCTCCCCACAAAATGATTAAAATTGTACAAAAAATTAACCTATTACCTTTACTAAACCTAGATCAAATTTGAAGATGGGACCCATTTGTCCACTCCTTATGGTACATCCCCAACATTTTTTTCCGGAAAGGAGCTGCTGTCAATGTATTAGATTTTTCGACAAAGTATCTAAAAAGTTTCCTTTGCTACGTGGCTCTCTACTTGCAAAAAACTCTGGTAGTCGATTTTCATAATCTTCCCCAGATACCAATTTTGTATCATTACAGAAATATTGCAATGCCAGAAAAGGATGATAATTGTTTGGTGCAAAGTCCGGACTGTATGGCGGATGCATCGTACGGATGAATTAAAACGTCCTAACCAAGCTCCCGAAGTTTCTGGCGAGTCACTGTATATGTGTGTGGCCGAGCGTTGTACTGGTGGAACACGACACCTCTCCTGTTGGCTAATTCTGTCCGTTTCTGCTCAATTGCTATCTTCAAACGGTCCAGTTGTTGATAGTAGTGATCAGAATTTAGGGTTTGGCCATATGGAAGCAACTCATAAAAAATAATGCCCTTCCATAACCTTCCTGGCCCTCAGTCCTGGTTTGGCCACCGTTTGGGTGCTTCACCGCTCTTTGACCACCATCGTTATCGCACATGGTTATCATATGTGATCCATTTTTCATCTCCAGTCACCATGCGTTTAAATGATTTAAAACAGTTTTATGGTCGACTATTAGCTCCTGGGCGATGTTACGACTGCTAACATGCCGGTCAATTTCGATCATTTCTCCGATTTTATCAACATTCTCGACGACCGGCCTAATAGATTACATTTTTCCCTATCTAATATTTAACGAATCTATAGTAGAGATAGTACAATCTTTGGAAGAAATAGGGGAAAATTGGAAGATTAAATTTTGTTTTATTTCTGAGAAGTAGAAGTTTCAGTGACAAGAAGGGTAGGTACGGACAAGTACAGCAAATGAGACTAACTTCAATAAATATGCCATGTGGTGAAGATTATAACAATTTAATATAGACCCATTTTTTACAGAGTCCTACATAACGGTACCTCCTGAGTTGGGTATTTTGAAGAAGTGGAAGGTAGGATTTTATGAAAATAACCTACTATATACGCTACTCTTGTCGGATTGATACGAAATTATTTACACATAACAAAATTTAGTTCATATGAACATACATTGAGGTTTGTTCAATAAGTTCACATATATGTAGACCCCTTGTACAAGTTCCGATAGAGGCGTATGGACTTGTAGGGATTCTAAATCTACAGAGTACTTTTAGAGCCAAAAGTTTTGTTTCACAAAGGCGAACAACAACAAATATGAACATTAGACATCTCAACAAGTATTCAGGCGATCCTACGTGTTGCTAATTAAGAACTGGTGGTGGTTTGTAAAAATAAAACACTTATTTAAATATTTAGACGCTGGCGGTCTGAATTATATTTTATTCTTTATTGTGTTTGCGTCAAAGTTATTTAGCTTTCCTTAGCGATTGGTATTCTCTGATGACTATAGGTAATCGCTGAGTTACCGATGAATAGAGTTATCGATGACATAATCGATGGAACCTCAACACCCCTTATATATCCTTCGTCAGATTTTGAAGAATACTATCATGTAATTGCATTTCTCAACTTTCCCTTGTCCAACCGAATTGATTTGTGGAATAGGATATTGCCTTCATATAAGAGGACCGATCTCAGTTGAAAATAAAACCTTATTGGCTTCCTTTTCAGCATAACAATTAAAAATAAAAACGATAAATTTGCTAATCTGATATTAAAATGCATACATATTGTCGACATTAAAATCTGTCATTGGCAGTGACATGACAAAATGGTCATGACCATTTGGATTCTAAACAACTGTAAAAATGAATTTGCATTTAATCAAGCAAAACCCTTTATTGTGACATTTTTTAGAATTTTTGCATAGATTTTCCCATTAAAACCCCTTTCAAATCCAATAAATTGTGCCAATATTAAATCGAATGAACTGTTATATCAACCACACACACACAACAAAACAACAACAACAATAGCAAGATCCGAAGAAAGAAGAAAAGTAATTTCCTGCAACCGCCCTTAGGTGATAAAGACAATTAAATATTCGTGATTTAACGATCATTTTGTTGTGCTCTCCTCTAATGGAACAATAACATTCAATCGATCCGATTCGACTCTTCACCACACTATTGGCCTAGTCATGACTGAACGGCTGAGAAGAAGAAAAAACAGTTAGCAGAAGTGCAGTTAATAAAAAACGCATAAACCATAAACGAGAGGGATCAATAACAGTTAGAATCGTTTTACTATGCAAACGAAAAGGGTATGATGGTGGTTTGTGGGTGTATATGTTTGTGTGTGCGGATGTGTTCCTTGTTCCCTGTATTTATGCCAAAACACAAATATCTACCGCTGAGTAGCCATCCAGAGTAACTAACAAACTCATCACGCGATTTAAGAAAGTGGGAGGAGTACATGCTGTTATTGAAAATGGCAATGTTTGACGTCAAATGACGACGGTGATGTGAAACGAAATCCTCCACGCAGAACAGAAACGAGGTCTTTGTTTGACGTACCTACAGATAGGTGACCTCCCAACTTTGTTATTGTCTTGTTATATAGAAGCCGCTCAAAGAAACAGGTTACAGACATGATTTAATGGAAATATGAAATAAATGGAACAAAAAATTTGCCTATCAACAGTAACGACGATTTCGTATTCATCATCGTCGTCGTAAACGTCAATAGTGTTCTGGAGTGAAGTTTTTAGGTGGATGATAGTGTGTGGGGGAGTGTAGTATAGTGAATTATATTTTTTTCACTATGAATCTGGTTATAACTATGAATCTTGTTATAACTATTTTATAGTAAGTATTTGATGCTTCCCACATCCAGGAATATGATGATCAACTAGCAATTGTATTGAATAGGAGTTAAATGGCTAACAATTTCTGGGGAATGTGTTTAAAATATAACACAAAGTATATATAAATGTAAATTCCGCGCCGAACATTTAATACCCTCCAACTTAGAGATAATGTTATTAATTTGTAATAACTATTGATCTATTCTATATAGAAGAAAATAATGTGTGAGGAGTGGTTAAAACTTCGTAATATAGTAAAAACCTCATTTGGTCCACAATGAGTAGGATTTTAAGATTTTAAAAGGAGGCTATCCCGGGATAAAACCAAACAACAGATAATCAGGTTTAACCGGTAAGGAAAGTTCCGACGGGACGTATTATTTCACCACTTACCAATTTACAAGAGGTGCTCCTAATATTTTTGTTTTTTGTAATCTACAGGATATATAATAGTCTACTTTGCTGATATAAAATTACAAACGACATATCGTCACCTAAAATGCAAACAGGCGTAACTAACAAAATCATAATTGTGTAGGAGAAGCAAAAAACTGTTTTGAATGAAAACTATAAACATGTCATGTGAAATGAAAAAGTATGCCCGGCAGGGTGATATTGCATATGACGAACAATAGACTATAATTTTTTTAACAAATTTAGTTATTTAGTCATGGCAGTCATAACAATTAAGTAAAAACTTGATTTTTTGTAAGTTACGCATTTTTGCATTTATCAAATAAACCCACTTGTAGTTACGCCTTTTTGTTTTTTGTTAATAGAAGCTCCTTTTTTGATCGCAGACGTGTAAAACTTTGTCAACACATGCAGTATATTGACATTCACAATATTCATTCAAAAAGTCAATTTTAAATTTTTTTGTTAGTTACGCCTTTTTGCATTTTAGCTAACGATATATTTGTAACAGGCAATAATAATCGAGATAGACCCATGGTTCCTTTTGAGAATATGCATAGAATCACTTTCTGAGTCGATTTATGCATGTCCGTCCCTCTGTCCGTCCGTCCATGTATTTTTGTTAACAAAGTACAGGTCGCATTTATGATCCGATTTGGATGAAATTTGGCAAAGGTCACCTAATTGTCCCAAGGACGAACCCTATTAAAAATTCGATTTGCACGAAATTTGGCAAAGCGTAATGAATTAGGTCTAAAATGATGTGTGTTAAGTTTCGAGAAAATCGGATCAGATTTAAGGTAATTGGTGCACCAAAGTCCCCATATAGCTTTCTATAATTTGGCATAGAGTACTGAATTAGGTCCAGAATGATGTGTCCCAAGTTTCGAGAAAATCGGTTCAGATTTAGATATAGCTCCGATATATATTTTCGTCCGATTTAAGGTAAATGATGCACCAAAGTCCCTCTATATATATATATATATCAATTTGCACGATATTTTTCAAAGAGTACTGAATTAGGTCCAGAATGATGTGTGCTAAGTTTCGTGAAAATCGGTTCAAATTAAGATTTAGCTCCCATATATTGTTTTGTCCGATTATATGTAAATGGCGCACCAAAGTCTTTTGATTTACACGAAATTTTGCATAGTGTACTGAATTGAGTCTAGACTGACATGTCCCAAGTTTCGAAAAAATCGGTCCAGATTTAGATATAGCTCCCATATATATTTTCGCCCGACATAAGATAAATGGGGCTCCAAAGTACCTATATATCTGTCGATTTGCACTAAATTTGGCATAGGTTTCTGAATTTGGTCCAGAATGTTGTGTGCTAGGTTTCGTGAAAATCGGTTCAGATTTACATATAGCTTCAATATATTTTTGACCGATTTAGTTCAAATTGTGAACTAAAGACCCAAATCGGGTCAGAATAGCTATTATATATAATTTCGGCCTATTCATGTTGACTGTACACCAAATAGTCAATGGGTGCCTGATTGATACATTTTAAAGAGTGAAGCGTTCCAAATAGCGTGTGTAAAGTTTGCTTTAAATCTTTTTACAAAATTTAGAATATGTTGCAGAATGGGGTGTGTTGGAATTGATGATAGTCGGTTTACTTATAGATAAAGATCGTATATTTAAGTCCGTTCAATTTCATGTCAATGTTTCTTAGAAAAGGCGACGTCTGTCAGGATACATATGTAGAATATCCCCAAAGTGGTGAAGGGTATCATGTAGTCGGCCCAGTCCGACTTTACTACTTTCCTTACAGGTTTTATAATACATAATCCACCCACCAAATTGTGTCTGACGTTTAATTCTGTTCTAGCTTATCCAAATCAATATTCTATGCAACAGTTGTGATGACTTTGACTACGCTGGTGTTCATCATTCGTATATGATGCATGGCATCTATGAAAGAAGTGTATTGATTTGCATAAGACATGCATAACCAATGTGACACTGTGGTTAATAGCATATAAATGTAACCATAAAACCAAATGAAATATTGTATATAAAAAACGATTTTAAAGAGCTATAGGAGAGTTTTCAAAAAGCACCAAAAATTCAGAAAATTACCTGAAATCTTTATTTGAATTGATCGTACGGTCCAACTAATATTATGTTAAACATCATTTCATAGAAAGATTGTTTTTGCTGATTTACGCACCCATTTTCCACATTATTTAAGTAACAGAGGCCCAACTAATAATTAATTCATTCAATAATTTGCAATATTAGAACTTTGGGACTTTTGTGGAAATAATGAAGTAAACAAGCAGTATGTGGAGCAGTACTCAATACTCGGATGGGTCCGACCATATCGTAAACTGGTAACTTTTCCGATGTTGTCCCGGAGTAGACATTTACTTCATAACATGCAAACTTTAACATTTAATACAAATGTCTTATTTATTTGGTCCGATATTAGATTATCAGATTACTTCCCCATAAAAAGAAGAAAACTGTAGAATATAATATAGGCGTCGTCTTTGACCATTATCGGAACTGTATGCACAATTTCATAGCGTCGAGCGTTACGGTTACGTCATATATTGCGGTAAATATTATCGTATAACTCACACATTTGTGTGCATACAACAATATAATTGATATCCTTTTTTTAATAATTTCTCTCTCGAGATGAGCAGCATGATCGGAGTTGCAATGAAAAGGAAAGCCAGGGAGATACTACATTCCCACCACTACTACGTGTTTTGCCGTTGGTTAAGCGGCTCATCAGGCATATTGGGCAATGTGGCTTACAAATGTATTTAGTTGATAAGTTGTATTTATGTCGACTATTGCTGCGAAATTGCATCTACGAATTAAATTCAACCGTGTCAAGGTTCGGACATTTGGCATCACACCAGAATATTCCTTTTCAGAGCACATTTTTCTTGTAGTGACGGACTTTTTTTTCATACAGACTACAATATTATTCTTCAATGGTATGCAAAAGTCAATTACTCTTCTTGTTTAAAAGTCAATTACTCTTCTTGTATATGGGCAATATTGCCAATTTTTTAACATAGCTGAAGCGGAGGTTCACCCCTTTATAACTCGGGAACTACTTAAATATATGAACAAAAGTGAATAGTTTTGGGTTAATTGATTTGTCGTTGCAAACTGTTCATGATATTGACCTCCAAACTTTATTTTGGTGGAAGCTGTGTCTACTTTAATGTAAAAAAATGTGTAAAAACAGGTTGAGGCGAACCAGTTTTTTTATGTTCTCTATCGATTTGTGACTAAGCCACTCATTGCACGGTCTTCGTGTCAAAATAAAACTGGAAGCCAACAAAATGAGGACTACGCCCCTTATGTATCATTTTTCAAAATTTTAACTGCATCTATCTTTAAATGATGCTGACATTTTGAAGCTCGATTTTGAGTGTTTTTTTAATTTTACTTCTAGCTTTAATACGCAAACAGGAATTTATAAAAATCGATTATAAGATTATTGTAGTCGCGAATCTGCGTAATTTGATATGTATTTTGTGTATGTAGTATGCACAGCTTCAGAGTAATACTCATCCGAACGTGCGAATTTTGTGCGATCAAATTTCTAAAAAACCTATTTTTCGGGCCAAATTTTTAGATCTGTCAACTGAATGATATGGGTACCCGCGATCAATAAGGTTTTTTACGTTTCGGATGATATAAAATCTTCTTCGTGAAAATCCATCTACTAGAACGGCGGGAACTGGTCTTCCAAAAACACGAAATTTGGCAAAAAATGTTTTTGAAAATATCGCGGATTTATTTGCGTTTTCTGTGTATAATTTTCGCTTCAATAAATGACCCCATACGGATTTTGATCTTTTTCGAAAAGAGAACTTTAAAAACTTCAGCCGAAAGAGAGATGTACGCAATTTATCTCAAAAATAG
Organism: Musca vetustissima; assembly: GCF_032173495.1. Lineage (NCBI taxonomy): Eukaryota > Metazoa > Arthropoda > Insecta > Diptera > Muscidae > Musca > Musca vetustissima. Next base: position 24,449 of record NW_026881099.1, on the reverse strand, counting down.
ATTTTGCTGGCACATCCATGGTTCTTAATGGACCACATTGAAATGGTATAGATCGATGTATTTTTTTAGGGTGCACACTGAAATCGGATGCGCGTTAATGGCATATGGAGTTTTCGGAAATTATTCGCGTTTTACGATTTTTTGGGTACTTCAATGTAACGTGCGGCACATCTTAGCCGTCAAATGAAATTTCGCAAAATATACATGGATTGGAAGATAAACTTCAGTACTTCCTGGAAACCGCATGCGCATCAAATGATTTTGAGAATTACGCGATTTAGACGCAATTTATCTCAAAAATAGTGTGAGCTGGCACATCCATGGTTCTTAATGGACCACATTGAAATCGGTATAGATCGATGTATTTTTTTAGGGTGCACACCGAAATCGGATGCGCGTTAATGGCATATGGAGTTTTCGGGAATTATTCGCGTTTTACGATTTTTTGGGTACTTCAATGTAACGTGTGGCACATCTTAGCCGTCAAATGAAATTTCGCAAAATATATATGGATTAGAAGATAAACTTCAGTACTTCCTTGAAACCGCATGCGCATCAAATGATTTTGAAAATTACGCGATTTACACGCAATTTAAAATGTATATTTTATAATATTATTTTATTTTAAGATTTATTCCTATTTATAGAATTCTAAGATTTATCGGAAGGGTCTTGATAAAATCCGCAAGGCGTATACTTATACACAAAAAGTGATTATTATATATGTTAATTTTTCGGCGGAATTCGGGTAAAATAGCAGAATAACCCCAACATTTTTTTCTGAAATTTCTTGTATACAATTAAAAAAATAAATATGATGACATTATTTTTTCGAACCAAAAACAAATATTTTTCCTCGATATCTTGTTTTGTTGCCGCTGTGATTTACAAACCGCTACACGGACTTGTGTGATTTTGATATCATTTGATTCATCATGGTGTTTAGATTATGTAGATATTTTTAAATTAATTTTTAGGTGTGTGTATGTCATTAATATGATGAAAATATTGATGTAATCTGCTATATTTTTTTATTTTTCTCATATTTCGCGAATATGTGCAACTTTATCGTGATTATTATAATATATTCATATTCTTATTTTACGGAGGAAGATATATATCAACGTTTTTGGTCAATATAATAAACGGCGTAATTTTAAGATTTTTTTCTTATGCCCAAAATTAAAACCTCGAAAACTTTTGCGCGCATCAACCAAAAATTTGATCGCGAACGGTTTCGGAGTCAGAACATTTTTCTCTATATGTGTACCAAAAATCATTGATGTGCTACAAAAACAAAAAAGCTGATTTTTTGAATATGGAATATTAAAAAATTGGCAATATTGCCCATATACTGTCAACTTCTCCCGTCTATGTTCTTCGTGAGTAATATATAGCCAATACAATGCATATTTTAGCATTTTTTCACACCAACGTTTTGGCCATTCGACCCGCTTAATAATGACCGATCTTCATACATATATGTGTATTCTTTGGTCTGGTAATTTCGTTATGTTCGGGTAATAATTTTGGCCTCTAGATATGAATCCCTTTTATTCCCTAGGATGATTTGAAATTGGTTCCACATAAAGATTTAAGGAAGGTAAAATATATGTTTGCCAAAAATTTCAAAATTGATGTCAATGCTTGGACTTGGCAACAAAGTTTTATGCTCCCAATTTTATTGTTTGAAACAGAAATCTCAGTATGTACGTCCATCCGTATGTCTGTCAATTGCATAATATATATGCAGAACATTTTCAATGTAGGTCCACATTTCAGCATAACCCAATGAATTCCAACCTTTTAAAGGTTCTAGATACATTTTCTAGCCGCACTGTCTGTAAATTTCACACAGCTCATTCAATTGGACCAAGGGCGAACACATTTGAAATTGCTATCTCTCAAGATTTTATATCCTTTACCACAGTGTGGTAAAGGATATAAAATGAAACGAGATAGACACATGGTTCCTTTTGAGTCACCTTAGAATCACTTTCTGAGTCGATTTACGCATGTCAGTCCGTCATGTATTTTTGTGAACAAAGTACAGGTCGAATTTATGATCCGAATTGGAAGAAATTAGACATAGGTCACTTATTTGGTCCAAGGACGAACCCTATTAAAATTGGGGAAATCAGTTCAGATTTAGATATAGCTCCCATATATATTTCCGTTCGATTTTTAGCAAATGGTGTACTAAAGAGTCAAATTTAGGCTAATTGGCACAACATTTTACACAACGTACTGAAATTAGGATGACCTAAGTACCACGTTTTACTGAAATCGGTTCAGAATTAGATGTAGCTCCCATATATATTTTCGTCTGATTGTTGACAAATTGTGCCCAAAAAGTCAAATTTAGGCCGATTAGCACGAAATTTTGAGCAACGCACTAAAGTTAGGACAGCCCAACGAGTGCCAAGTTTAATTGAAATCAGTTCAGATTTAGATATAGCTCCCATACATATTTACCTCCGATTTTTAGCAAATGGTGCACCAATGAGTCAAATTTAGGCCGATGGATATGAAATTTTGCACAACGGACTGATGTTAGGATAGACTTACGTCTGCCAAATTTTATTGAAATCGGTGTCAATTTAGATATAGCTCACATTTATATTTCACCCAATTTTATGTACATATTGCATCTAAGAGTTAAAGTGTGACCGAGTGACACAGCATTATGCGCAACGTAAAGATATTGGTCTACAATAACGTCTGGTAAGTTTGGATGAAATCGGTTCAGATTTAGATATAGATCCCATGTATATTTTCGTCCGATTTTTCATGTTTTTTTTTTTCGATTGACACCAAATTTTGCACAACATTCAATAGTTAGTATAGCCTAATATGTGTTAAGTTAAGGTATAAAATTGAGAATAGAATATTACGTTGTGTAAAAAATTGTTAAGAGGCAAATATTTCTCCCATATATATTTTCGACTGACTTCCCGTTAATTGTGCACAAAATAATGAACTGGTGTCCAATTGACATTAAATTTTAAACAGCGCTCTGTGTTGTAGCGTAATGAATAGTTTGATTTAAATCGTTTTAAATAAATCTACCCTAAATTTTGCTAGAGTGATTACAACATCGTCATAGAAGTAGTGATCAGGTTCGGAAATGATTATTTCGATGTGATATAAACTGAAAATATACTAATATGTGTTAAGTTTTCAAGGTCATAAAATTTAGCTTAATAGAATAAAGTTAAAAATTTGGATATTCGTTCCATATGAAATAAAAAATATAGGTTAAGAGTAGTTCGATATGTCTCATCTTGCAACAGTACTACCGATAATTCCCATTTTTACCCATGCGGAGTACATCGATAAGTCCCATCTTCCAACAATATAGAGGCATGGTTAAAATATTAGGTTGTCCAAAGTTTAGTTGAAATCGAATAGTCCGATTTTCATTATGTCCCAATTTATTATGATTTTGAAAGACATTTTAAGATGTACATAATTTTAATCAGATATGAATTCCATTAGCCCACTATTAGATTTATAAATATTGAAAACTTTGACCCGATGTGGGGACCATTTTGTGAGGGAGGTGCAATAAGGAATGGACCGATATTCCCCATATTCTAATATGAACTAAGTTTGCAATAAATATTACGATGTGCAAAATTTGAAAGAAATTGGTTGCTATAACGGATTTGCTCCAAAGAAACATTTGGTCTAAAATCAGTATTTCGATGAGGCAAATTTTTGCCGCAGCAAAATGTATCGATAAGGCTGAGGATATAATGATTGCTAGTATGGAAATTGTATGGCAGGCATTGCAACCACTGTCACCTCAACTCCTTCTTTAATTCACCACCAATCAGTTTTATGCATTTTTGAATAGATTTTCGATTTGCTGTTTTGAGGACTTCAGTTCAGGTCTCTACCCTGTTACAATCAGATTCAAATCAGGTGTAATAATTCTTATTGGATATGCTTCCCTTTTTGCCGATGCTTACCATTTGCTTGATATCATGACGATCTTCTTCCGCTATTCCCATATGGAGAAGTTTAACCGGCATTCAAAAGATTTGCATATGACTTTAACATTTTTGTGAATTCATCCAGAATAGAAAAAACTGAAATATATTCACAATTACTGGCGATATTCTTCGTGGCGACGATACACAAAAATAAACGAATATTCTTGACATTATGGATTATTGCAATGTTGTCTTCTTTTTTCTTATTCTTCTTCTTGATCATCAACGTCGTCGTCGTCGTTGACGTCAATTTGGAATTGGTATTCTAAAAAGACTATTTGGAACGATCGACCGACAGCTTTAGCACGATTCCTCAAATGGTGTGTCCATGGTGAGAGATGAGGCTGGTTTGGCAGGATGGCTGGCAATGTGGAAATTCAGTCATGGCAGTGCAACAATGAGAGATTTTCTTTATTTTTTGATTGATCGTGCATGCCAAACTATAAATCCAACGTGATACATTCGGGCGATCAGGCAGCACAACAAAAAAAAATTGCATTTGTTCACCAAAGTTGAAGTTCATAAAAGACATTAAAAATGTACCATCGTTTGGTTATTTGAATTTGAATATTTGTTATTGTCGTTATTTTTGTTGTTGTACTTTTTTATTATTGCTGTTGTAAAGAGGGACGGGTAATTAAGGCCGTAAATTGGAGGTGGGAAATATTGGATTTAGGATATTCCTAGCCGAAAATAGGTTCAGCATATTTCAGGTATTTTGAAGGTCATAGCCGAATTTCCCACCGATGTGTCTTTTATTTGGCAGATTTTCTTTCATTTGGTAGATTTTCGGTTTACGTCCATGACCGTCATTTAAAGAAGAACTCGATCCATTTTTGGGTGTGATATGGCATTCCGGTTTCCTGTAAAAAAATATACATCCAGGTTTTACATGACTCCTATACAAAGGGCAGCAATATTTTCCATATTAAGGAAAATAAAAAATGTTGAAATGTGGAGGGTATAAAAGGTCGGTCCGACGAAAAAATGTTCGACGCGACCGATTTTTTTTTCTTTTTTTGAGGGAAATCGGATAAATAAAATTAATTAAAATTATCGAACTGTCCTTAAAAAATTCCACCATTGCTTACCTTTATCAACCTTTCCAGGAATATATGCCCAATAAACAGCAATTCGAATGCCCCCACCTCAGAAAGAAGAAGATCATGCCAAGGAAAAAAGTCATTTGCCTGCAAAAAAAATTTCATATTAAAATTAGTCGAAAATGTTGTCAGTCAAAGTCTGTTGTCAATTTGTTGTTGTTTTTTCTATTTCTATTTCTTTTTATTTCATTTGTTTTTTTATTCCTTATCAAAACTAACTGGACATGGACTGCTGCTAGGCACAATTTTTAAAGCACTTTGCATGCACAGTGTGACTGCTTCAGTTTAATTTGTATTCATGCCATCTTCTTCGTTGAGATTTTCTAGTCTTGCTGTGATATCCTTAAGCATCGGGCGATCATCGTCATCGCCATCATCAACATCAAGCCGAAAACGTTAAGCACCAGCAGCTTTGAACTTTGGCCAGTTTTTAATGATAGCTCATAAAATCTGTTAATATTTTTTTTCTATCTCTACGTTTCATGTGCGGTAAAGCAGCGCTGGAGGATGTTATTTTTTCATTTTTTGTGGCGAATGATGATGCACAAGCTAACACAGGCTAATGTTGTTGATTTTTGGCAAGTTGTTTCAATTTGTCAAAATGTAACTGGATTAACGGTAAACTAAGTTTTAGAGTTACCAGAGGAATCGAAGACTAATATTTTTATAAAATAACATTGGTATTTTTTATAGAAATTAATATAAAAGCGCCCTCTTATACCCATATTTTTGATGTAGATATATTATTCACCTGTCTGTTATACTACCTTAGAGCTTCAAATATTATGATACAACGTATGCTATGGAATAAATAGGTCTGACCTACTACTGTTATACTACCTTAGAGCTCCAAATATTATGATGGAACGTATGCTATGTCTGTCTGTCTGACCTACTACTAACCCTTTATAAGGGTACCATCCGACATTTCAAACCCACAAAATTATACTTTTGTCGAACATTCAAAAGGCCTTCTGCATATATTGAACAACTGTCAACTTTACTTCCTGACTATTTGTAAACGTGGTAAAATCAGAGCCAAAGGAGTGAAAGCATGAGACCACAGAAGGAGGTTATTACCGAAGAAAAAGGTAAACCAGTAAGGAAAGTAGCAAAGTATAATTAGTAGATATATTGTTCAGAAATCTCTTATAATGATAATCAATACGGGTATGTAAACTCACTAACTCTCTTGAGACAAAGGCCACAAAAGAGCTGTCACTCACGCGACTTCAAATATACATGACTTTAGATATAAGTGCTAATAATGGGAATGGTCTGAGATTTGTGTGGATATTTTGAATTTTTCTTTACATAAATTAGAAATATCAAGTATTATCGCACTTTCAAATTTTGGCCTGCCCTTTTTATAACCTTCACCACACTGAACTATGGCCGAAATCGCGATTTTAGCGGCATAAAATATATCCCGACATGCTAGCTTCACCAAATTTGGGGTACAGAATACTAATGTTAGAAAAGGTGATTTATGAAAAAATGGGCGGGTCACGCCCCCAGAATGTTGGGTATTTTGACGATGTTGGGTTCGTTTTTCAACCGAATTGGCTGTAATTTGGTATTTAGGGTTCGCATTGTATAGAAAATCTTTCAACTAGAAACTATCGACATTGGTAAACTTTTTAAAGTGGTCCCAATATATCGGTACCTGCGAAATTCCGGTATTAAGGGGCGTTTGGGCACGTTTTTTTAACCAAGTTGGCTCTAATTTTATATTTTGGATTCTCATTTCTTGAAATGAATGCTGTCACAAGTAGGGACACATCGAAACTTTCTAAAGTATTTTCTAAAAATATTTGTTTAACTGAAATGTGGCAGATTGAACCATCAGAACCGTAGAAAAATATCGATCTATTGTCCAACATCCATTGCACACAATACTTCATATAAAGGTACTTTTAAATACTTTCTTGCTTCTGAAAGTCCTTTCCATTTAAGGGAACCCCCCATTATCAATTTTAATTTTTCAAGATTTTCAATGGGCTGTTAAATCAATACCAATGCTTGTTAAGGTTTGTAACATTGCACATATATATTTGACGATTTAAAATAGAAGAAAAATAATTTACAAAAAAATTTTGTTGTTGTTTTGTTGTTGTTTTTTGTAATTAAAAAAAGTCCTTATTTTTGATGGCGGGCATGATAACTCCTCACTGGAACATCGGAATCCGAAAATTCCAACGGTGTTAGAAAGAGTACATGTCTGGCTCTCGTATGAACTAGGATTATTGACTTTGCTCTAAAATTAACAAAATGGCGGACATTTGAAAAAATATTTTTGGAAAATCGCTGATTTTTGACAAAAAAACAAGTTAAAAATAAGTAAGATCTACCCCGATTGGCTTTATCCTAGTTCATGCGATAGCTATACACTCCCAGAGAAACGTGTAAAAATTTGGAATCGATTGGGTTATTAGTTTTTGAGTTATCGTGCCCGCCATTCGCAAAAGAGAAAAACGCGTTTAAAGTTTGAGAAGCCCTTTAGCCGACACTTGATGCTGACACAATAAATCGGCTATATCTTCAAGAGTTCTTGAGATTTTCACTTGGAATTTTGTGGGGACATTCTTGAATTAGTGTAGATTCGAATTAAGTCAAAAAAAAATTTGACCCCGAGAATGGGGGGGTCCCCTTATGTTAAAAAAAAATCATAAACATTCCAAGCTCTAATTCATATTAATTTTCTTAATTTACTGACTATTTCGTATGGAATATTACTTTCTATGTAATTGTTTACCCTGGTTTTTTCTGCAAATATGTTCATAATTTGTTTATTAGCAGTCACATATAAATAGCTCTTGTAACACGTTACATTTTTAGTTTTACTCCACGGAAAACGATAAAACTTTTCAAAATTTCACAAAAAATACACACACAAAACACCAAAATATGTCCGAAATACAAACATTTAGCAAAATATATTTTTATATACTAGAAGTACTCAACTCCAGTATTGGAATTCATATTTATCAATATTTTTTTTTTTTCAGAGAATATATTATTAAAAAAACGGCTTTTAATTTTACGAACTTCGAACTGCTTCAATTGTAATAACGCGTGCTAAAAGTAATATAAACATTAACACCTGTTTGAACATATAAAGTGTTGCTAACATAAAAACTTTTTTCAATTTTTTCTTATAAATATGTTCTGTATCGAATTCCATCAACAACTTTTGAAAAATGTTAAGTTGAAAAAATGACTTTTTGCCGCTAAAATGGCAATTTCGCCTATAGTGTACGGTGTTACAGTCTTTGTTCATATGTTTGTAACAGACAAAAGGAAACGAAATAGACACATGATTCCATTGGAGAATATGCATAGAATCACTTTCTGAGTCGATTTATGCATGTCCATCCGTCCGTCCGAATTGGATAACATTTTGTACAAATCACTTATTTGGTCTATGGACGAACCCAATTGAAATTGAAGTAGATCGGTTCAGTTTTAGTTTCAGCTCCCATACAAATTTTCGATTTTATCTAAAAAGTGCACCAAACTCCTAACATTTATCCGATCGAGGTACAATTTCTCACAGAGTACTGAATTTGGTCCATATTGATGTACGCGGAGTTTTGTTGAAATCGGTTCAAAATTAGATTTAGCTTATATATTTTCGTCCGATTTTATGTGAATGATGCACCAAAACTCCCAATATTTATCCAAATGAGACAAAATTTTGCACAACGTACTAAATTATGTCCAGACTGGTGTATGCGAAGTTTTGTTAAAATCAGTTCAGATTTAGATTTAGCTTCCTTATATAGTTTCGGCCGATTTTATGTGAATGATGCACTAAACTCCCAATATTTTTCATGTTAAATTGTAAACAAAGTACAGGTCGTATTTATGATCCGAATGAGATGAAATTTGGAACACATAACGTTTTTGATCTAAGGACGTACTAATTGAAATTGGAGAAAATCGGTTCAGATTTAGATAAAACTCCCATGATCCTATTTTATGTAAATAATGCAACAAATTCCCAGGATTTGTCCGAATAAGACAACATTTTATACAGCGTACGGAATTAGGGAACGATTTTCGTATGTGAAGTTTTAACGAAATTGGTTCAGATTGGCATATAACTCACAAACCGATTGTACACGATACTCCAACAATATCTCTGATACTTGAAAATGGTATGGGGTCTCAGGTGAATATTTCGAGGTGTTGCTAACGTAATGTCAAATTTAATATATACTCCACCCTGTGATGGATGTTATAACAAGAATCAATATTACTAATGTTTGAATATATGGATGACCCTAAAACAAAATTTGCGAAAAACTATGTGTATGTTGTTTTTAATGTAGAACGCATGGCGATGATAATCTTAATTATTTAAGAAAGATTTAAATATAAACTGTTAAAAGTGGAGCAATTGACGATTACGTTGTCACCGGCATCACTTTTGAACAAAATAGACATAAGATTTCACAAACCACATACAACAATTTTTTCTGACGCTTGAATATCTTTTGGATGTTTTTTGGCATCAAATAGTTCTTAAAACTCAACTTGGCAACTCTCAAATTATATAAAATATTGCAAAAGTCTTTGAACTTAATATTAATTGAATTTTCAATATCATTTTAATGATGAACATCACACACACATAGCTGAAGTCCTGAAATTGATGTTACATAGCCTCAGTTAATGGAATTTGCATGAACCAATCATAATGATGACCAGCGTCATTGTCATCATCGAACAAAAAGCAAAGCCAATGGCTATGACAAATAAGAGATGGCAGTCAACTAGAAGAAAATTTAACCAAAAAGGGCACAGCTGGATGTGCCTGCTGTAAAAGTTGATGCCTTCAAGAGGCACCACATGCAGCAGCACAAGCACAACCTAAATGAAAATATTGAACTTTTATTGTGACCTAATGACAATAAAAGAAAAATCAACTCGAACCTCCAGTAACGGTGTAGTGAAGTTGGTAATGGAGAGCAGATAAAGTTTAATAAAAAACTTCATGTTATTGAAATAATTTTGAGCAATAAAAGAGAAAATTAAAGTTACAATTATTTCAGCATATTGAATTTTTATTGATGTAAAAATTTCGAAAATTTCCTTTATGTGATTTCCTTGCACTTCCTTGTTCGACAACATTATAGAAAGAAATGAAATCTTGAACTTGTTAAAGTTCATGAGGATGGAGATCAAATGTAATTTATTTTGTTATTGTTCAACATGTCTTCTTCTTCTATTGTGTGTGTGCGAGTGTATGTGTGTGGGGGAGAAAATCATTACAAGTGACCACAAACTAATTTTCAGCAATACAATTCATATCCATTGAAGCCATCAACACTTCAAACATCATTCAGGCTTTTATATCCCGCCATTCATTCATGTATCCATGCATGTATTGCGCTGCCAGCCAAATGAAGATTGTTTAACATTGATCGACACATTGTCAGTTTGAAGTTAATTCGTTAGAGATGATGACTGCTCACCACACCACCGACGACCTGTACAACCATATATCCATCCATTCGTCCACCTTCATCACAGCTATTCACATTAGCATTAGAGGATATTGGCCACATGATCATCAATCCATTCATTCATTCATGCAGCCATCCATCCATTGGCTTGTTTTGAATGGTGCTAAATTAATGTTCGTGTTTTGTTATTTGGTAATTTTCAATAGACAAATCTCACCGATGCAGACACTTGTCTTCATTAACTTGTTGTCTGCCAAAAAGAGGACATAAAAAGGAGGCAAGTACAAAATTTCTCCCCCAAACAACACATCAATCCAGGCAAAATGAGTTTCCAATTTTTTCCAATACCCTACATTACAAAAGGAAACGAGATACTTTGGAGGATATTCTTAAACTCATGTCCGTCTTCCTCCATACGTATTTTTATTTAAAATAAAAATGAGCTGAAAATACGCATCCTTTGACCTAAGGTAAATCCGATAGAAACGAAATTCGGCATAGCGTATTGAGTTGCGTTAAAAATGACGTGTGTGTTGTTTTTTGTCTCGTTCGTTCCAGAAGTAAATTCGGCTAGATCGTCCCTATTTTACGAAATATGTGAAACTAAATTTGTTGTGGACACAACTTTGTAGGATGGGGACAGTTTGGGCCTTCTTATCCATTCCTTATTTGGGCATAATTTATATATAGCACTTACTATTATAGTGATATTGTAGGGTATCGATACCGTTCATAATAGCCTATTTTTAACATGATTGTTTACCATGTACCACATTGAAATTAAGTGTCAATTGTTTTGTTCGACCACAACTTCAACCAACATGCAGTCTTTTTGCAATGTGACTGAATTCGACTGTCGTCTTCTTTTGATTCCGATAATTATGGTCAATTGTATGAATGTTTTTTTTTTCGCTAACAAATTGATGTTATTGTAATGGTCATGGCCTATTGATGTATTATTGTCCAAATTACATGTCAATGTTGCCATTATTCTCTCTTCGCACCAAATTGAAATAACTTTCTCTGGAATAACAGACATAGAGAAATATTTTGACATTAGTACATACAACATGTGGGTGCATAATGAATTATAGGAAGTATATTATCACTTTCAAGTATATTCCAAACCTTTTATAAAACACACCATACATATGAGAGGTATATATGTAAATCTGTACCGATTTGAGTCAAACTTGACGTACCCCAATCAATATGCTGCAGCACAGCTCGATGAACCATTTCAGTACATTGTGCAAACGTTTATGCCCATGGGACAAGCGTTGGCTCTTTACTGCATCATTTACTTAAAATCTGACGAAAATATATACGGAAGCTCTATATAAATCTGAACCGAATTTAACCAAACTATATCAATATATACTACATCAATATATAAGTACGCCTTGCAAATCTTCTTCTCAATTACATTAAGTCGGACGAAATATATATGTGTGGTATATCTAATTCTGAACCGATTTCAACGAAACTTAGCTCACATCATTATAGACTCAATCGGTATTGTATTCTAAATTACGTCTACATCTCTCAAATATCTTGAGTTTAGTACACCAAATAATAATATCGGAATATAATCGGACGAAGGTATATAGGGGGGCTCGTAGAGTTCGTCCTTGTGGCAATTAAGCGACGTGTGCAAAATTTCATCCAAATCGAATGATATATGCGACATGTACTATGCTCATAAGAATACATTAACGGACGGACATGCTTAAAAAGTTATTCATTGAGACTATCTCGTTTCCTTTTTTTTTGCATATCGGAATATATATAGTACACCATTTACATTAAATCAATCGAACATATATATGAGAGCTATATCTAAATTTGAACCGATTTTCACGAAATCGGTTCAAATTTAGATATACGCCATTCTGGACTCAAGTCTGTACTCTATGCCAAATTTCGTTGACATCTAAAAATATATAGGGGCATTCGTGAACCATTACCTTAAATCGTTCGAAAAAATATATTGGAGCTATATCTAAATCTGAACCGATTCTAGTTACAATTCAGTACGCCAAGCCAAATTTCGTGCAAATCGAAAGATATACACCATTCACATGAAATCGGTCGAACATATATATATGGTAGTGTACCATTTACTATAAATATATATCTATACTAAATCTAAATCTAACTAAATCTAAACCGATTTTTCCCAATTTCAATTAGGTTCGTCCTAAGGCCAAATGGACGAGCTGCGCCAAATTTCATCCACTTCGGATCATAAATGCGATCTGTACATTGTTTATAATTTAACATGGACTGGCAGACAGACGGAAGGACATGCATAAAACGGCCTAGAAAGTGAGTCTATGCATATTCTCGAAAGGAACCATGTGTCTATCTCCTTTCCTTTTTCCTGTTACAAACATATGCATAAAGACATAAGACCCTATAACACAGTGTGGTGAAGGGTATAAAAATAAGCATTCCCGCCTTGAGATCTTTCGATGCTATATCCATTTGTTTTAAATCCACGCCTTGAGATCTTTCGATGCTCTATATCCATTTGTTTTAAATCCACGCCTTGAGATCTTTCGATGCTCTATATCCATTTGTTTTAAATCCACGCCTTGAGTCCTTTCTATGCTCTATACCTATTTGTTTTAAATCCACGCTTTGAGTGCTTTCTACACTCTATACCCATTTGTTTTAAATCCATCTCTTGCGACCTTTAGATGCTCTATAGCCATTCATTAAAGAATCCACGCCTTGCGACCTTTCGATGCTCTATAGCCATTATTTAAGGAATTCATGCCTTGCGACCTTTCGATGCTCTATAGCCATTCTTTAAAGAATGCACGCCTTACGACACGCTTTCGATGCTCTATAGTCATTCTTTAAAGAATGCACGCCTGGCGACCTTTCGATGCTCCATAGCCATTCTTTAAAGAATCCACGCCTTGCGACCTTTCGATGCTCTATTGCCATTCTTCAAAGAATCCACGCCTTGCGACCTTTCGATGTTTTATAGTTATTCTTTAAAAAATCCACGCCTTGAGACCATTCGATGCTCTATAGTTATTCCTTAAAAAATCCACGCCTTGAGACCATTCGAGGCTCTATAGTTATTCCTTAAAAATCCACGCCTTGAAATCATTGGATGCTCCATAGTCATTCTTTAAAAATCCATGCCTTGAAATCATTGGATGCTCCATAGTCATTCTTTAAAAACGCCTTGAAATCACGCCTTGGTTAAAATATGGCATTCCATTCGCCTGATATTGCATTTATAAATATTGAAAATGTTGACCCTCTGTGGGAGGTACCAGAGGAGTGGGCAAATTTTGGGAGTTTGGTGCTCCATTTATATAAAATCGAACGAAGTTATATATGGGAGCTATATCTAAATCTGAACCGATTTTTTGACCCTCTGTGGGAGGTACCAGAATGAATGGACCAATGAGTCCCACCTTTGGACTAAAATCTAGACTTCGTAAAGATAATGTGTTGTGCAATGTTTGGTTCACATCGGATATTGCATTTCCCTGATATTGGATTTACAAATATTGAACATTTTGACCATTTTGGGGGAGGTACCAGAAGGAGTGGATCAATGGGTCCCATCTTTGGACTTAATCTAGACTTCGTAAAGATAAGAGGTTGTGCAAAGTTTGGTTCACATCGTACATTCCAATCGCCTGATATTGTATTTACAAATATTGAAAATTTTGACCATTTGTGGGGTAGGTACTAGAAGTAGTGGACTGATGGGTCCCATCATCCTACTTGATCTAGGCTTGGTGAAGGTAACAGGTTGCGCAAAAGTTTGGTTTAAAACGGACATTCCGTTAGCTTGATATTGGTATTATAAATATTGAAATTTTTGACCCTTTGTGGGGGAGGTACGAGAAAGACCAATGATCTAGGCTTGGTAAAGATAAGAGGTTGTACAAAGTTTTGTTAAAATGGGATAGTCCATTTGCATTTTAATATAAAATTAATTTTTTGCACAATTTTGACCATTTTATGGGGGAGGTACCAGAAGGAGTGGACCGATATTCTCCATCTTCGAACTTAAATTAAGTTCGGAAGAAATATTAAGATGTGCAAAGTTAGAATGAAATCGGTGGCTGCCTTTAAATTTATCGTGCGCACCAGCCAGCCAGCCAGACACAACGGACGGACATGTCTACATCGACTCCGAATTTTCTGAAACGGATTTGGTCCAAAGAAACATGGAGTCTAAAAGCAATATTTCGATGAGGCACTCATTAGCAATAAGGCTGAGGGTATAAAAATCGCATTGAGACCTTTGTGATTTCAATGAAAATTATCTAAAAAAAATCCACTCCTTGAAACCTCTGGTTGGTTAATAATTTTTTTTAACTGTTTAAAAAACGCATTAAGACCTTTGGGAGGTCAAAGAAAATTCTTTAAAAATCCAAGCCCGGAAACATCTCGGATGTCAATAATTTTGTGAACTTCTCATTAAGAACTTTAGGTGGTCCATAAAAATTCTGCATAAAATCCACGCCTTGCAACCTGTGCGAGATCAATATTGTTTTAATCCACGCATTAAGGCCTTTGGGAGGTCAATAAAAATTCTTAAAAAAATCCACTCTATGAGGCCTTTGAATAGTATTTAAAAATCGTTAGAAATCCACGATTTGTGGTCTTTGAATTGTGTATAAAAATAAAATATGTGTCGCGTTTCAAAACTTTGGGTGTTCAATGCGCCATTTACATGAAATAGGACGGACCGGCTTTCATACATCGAATCAGGAAAACTTACTATATGCATATCCTCAGAAGTAACTAGGAGTATATTGAGACATTTTGCATGTTACAAATATGGACAAAGACATACTACCCTAAATCACAGTTTGGTATAGGCTATAAACATTATATACATCTGTAGCTCTATATATTCCTGATACCATACACATATGTACATATATTTGGTGTTTTTTCTACACCAATCGATTTAATATAACTTCCCATTTGTAGCACGAATTAAAGTTTTCTATTCCTAAATGTCTTTCTATATGTACGTACGTCACGCCTTTTTTGATAAATATTATCCCTTCCCTCCTTTCGATAGGTGCCAGCATATGTCTTGGCCATTTTAATTGTCACATATTAATGTTTTTGGTATTTATGTATATAATAATTTTCGGCTATGGTAAATTTAAATTCCTCTTTCCTAAAATTGATTATTATTACATGGATTTTAAAATTTAATTCCGAACTCGAAGAAATTTCTATATTAAATCATTGTGGATAGAGAAGAAAAACATTTACACATTTACGAATATGGGAACAAAAGCCAATTAGTACTATTCCGTTTTCTTAAAATGTCATATCATAAGTTTTTCTATTTTTCTATCTGTTCACCCCCTTTGACAAAACAAATTTGCCGAAAAAGGGGGAAGCCTGAAAAAAAGATATTAATGTCAGACTATTCAAAATGAAGAGGTTTCTATATTTCATTGAAATGTCTAGCGGGTATTGCTTGATGTGTGTGTGTTCAAAACATCATTTTATGATGTTGCGTCTGACGGCGCGTTACCTTATGGCAGACAAGTGTTAATGTCACCATTTTCAAACTCGTCATCATCATCAGCAGTAGCATCACGTGTAGTAGCAGAAGCAGCAGACGCCAAATCATCAATGATAATATCTGAGTGTGGGGAAAATGGTGTGCCGGGAGGGGGTACTTAACACGCACGTACCACATATATATACGCACACAGATAACACCATCTAATGATGGAAATGATTAACTCAAATCAATTGTTTGCTGTTAAAGGCTATACCAAATGCTGGCCATACCTTGGAGATTTTTGTTTTCCCATCTTGAAGTTTTCCTAATGAACGTCGCTTATTTTTGGAAAAATAAAATTTATGGCAATTTTATTGTTTCGGAAAACTCGGAAGAAAATTACATTTTTATTCTTTTAACACTTGCTGTTAGCCATTTTTGCGGTTATGTCTGCGACATCAGACCAGACGTACCCATACGTAGAAGAAATCCAAGCCAATTGACACATGTTATTCATTTGGGGGGAGGGAGGAAGCCGATAAAGAGACACTAAACTTAATTGTTGACAATACCTACCAATTCCAGATTTTATGGTAAATTTTGTATTAGTTTTATCGCATTTCATTTCACTTGTGTGAAAAGTCGTAAAATGCCACTACATTTTCTAAGTAGGGAGGTGCTATAATGATTGTCTCCTTCGAAGGTGTCTCCCTCCCAAGAGATGTTTGTTGAAAAAAGTTTTTCTTTTTTTTTATTTTCCCTGTTGATTGATTTTCTTCGACATGTGTGGTTGACTTGACGACTGTTGATTCCTTGAAACAAATATTTAAAAATCCATGTTATTGTGACAGTTGTGGCCGAAATTTGTTGTAAAATTCTTGGAAACGTCCAAAACTCATAAAATCAGTTGTAAAACTTGTGATTTTGTTTTTATAGATTTTTAATGCTTATAATGTATGTTTAAATTTTTGGTAGCACAAAGAACATTTGTAAACCTGCAAAATGTACTAAAAAGGAATTAAATTAATTTTCATTGCTATGGAATTATTCTACGTCAATGGATTACATTTTATTGCGTTGCCGAAGATGAAGATGGAAAACATGCCTCATTAAAGCAAATTATTGGCTTACGAATTTTGTAACATGAAGGAATGTTTTTAAATGTATCGAAATTTTGTACACCCTCAACCATATGGTGGACAATATACTAATGCTGTCATTCTGATTGTCAATATATTAGTCAGTGAATCTCTAAGTTGTGATGTTTTTAAAAAATATCAAAAAGCTGTGTCTAGAAAGTAAATACAACGACGACATCCTTATAAAACAATTTTTCGAAAATTTCAGGACAAATCTATGAAATAATTATGCGACATCGAAGTTTCTTTGTCCATATTTCGCCCTCAATCTCATTTGAATCCTAAATTCGACTGCGAAATAAATTAGTATACTCCTTTGACAAAATGTTGGTCAACTTATTTGACGTACCCACCATATGAATGCCCTATAAATATTTCCTTAATATCAGTGGACACATTTCCAAACCAAAGTAAGTGCTATTTGGCATTCCCGGTTCTTGGTGTGTGAAAAAATATAAGTGTTCCAATGTAGGTATATTTTATTTAATGTACTGGTCCTAGTCGCATTTTCCATCGAAGTGTTTATTATATCGCTCATTTACTGCAAGACAGGCTTAACTCAAAAACGCCGATTTTGCAGAATATGCCTTTTTAATTTTCAATTTACTCATACTTTATATGGGACAGTGGAATTTCTACAGCATCGCAATTAGAGTGTGTAAGAGATATTCATATGAATTTTTAACACAACATGAGGTCTATTGTAGCGAACAATCGTACATCATTAACTCGAAAATAACGTTTTTGAGTTATGCCTCTCCTGCAAAAAATAAGCGATATGACACTCCGGCCTCTTGGTAGATAAAAATCTTTAAAATGCATTATTATGATTTCATGCAGTTCCCATATTTAATAAATTTAATGATACAAACGAACTTCACTTGCAAATGACTATTTTTTATCAAAATGCGTCCTATTACGTTAACACTAGAAAGACGGGAATTTTGTATATACCTATATTGCCTAAAATCGGTCAAAATGACTTCATTCTGAAAAATTTTTTATTGTGTAAAGAAATTTTTTTTAACTATTTTTTTAATATTTGTTACATTATTTACAATCATACAAAACGTTGTTATTATTTGTTTTCGGTGGTAGGGCTCTCGGGTTTCCCCTTTTGAAAAATAAGAGCGCGGACAAAACGTTCGAAAAAAGAGGAAGACTTTACTCTAAGAGTGAAATCGACTGGAAATATAAAATTAATTTTTCCCGATTTGTGTGTTCGTATGTGTTTCTAGAGTAGCAAACGGGTTTCGATGTTGTTGTACCGATCTGGTCATATAAGAAATTTACTTTATACAGTAATAAAAGTAGTTTGATTATTTAATATTTCAAAAAGGTCAAAATGACCGCTTTTAGGCTATTTAGGTATAGCACATGTGAATACGGGGAATGAAAGAGGGGAGGAAGCAGCTACTATGATTAATAAACGTAGTTCTATGTGGTAGAAAAAGTCACCAAATTTTAAAAAGCTGAGTCATAATATACACAATTGTTTTTGTACTTGAAATTTAAAAACCGTCAAAATGACTGCTCTCGGCAATCTAGTGTTAATGATTACCATAAATTTTGCGTAAGTGGAAGAATTGAAGATGCACGACCCACCGCATCGCGGATGGACCATTGATGGGCAGTCGTGATTAATATTTGCATGGACCGTACTATCGATTCAATTAAAGCTTTTATTCCTTTTTATACCCTTCACCATAGTATGGAGGGTATATTAATTTTGTTTTTCCGTTTGTAACTCATCGAAATAATCATTTTCTTGATAAGCGTAAAATTCTATGACGATTAAAACATTTCTCTCTGTCCGTTTAGCTGTAGCAATTAATTAATTAATTGTTTTTTTTAACCAAATTCGCTGAAATTTGGTATTTTGTAGTCGCATATGGTAACAAATCTCCCTCCCCAAAAATGATTAATATTTGGCCTCTTTAGGGGTAGTCGCCACACAAACCCTCTGTGGTACAGCATATTGTCCGTGTCATGTGTATGTAACAGGTAAAATAAATAGAGATTGAGAATATGCATAGAATCACTTTCTGAGTCGATTTAAGCATCTCAGTCTGTCCGTCAATGTATTTTTGAGAGCAAAATATAGGTCGCAATTATGATCACATTTTGATAAAATTTGGCACAGGTCATTTTTTGGCCCATGTACAAACCCTATTGAATTTGGAGAAAAGCGGTTCAGATTTAAATATAGCTTTCATTTATATAGCCCAATTTTAGTAAACCTCTAATGATTGTCCAATTGTGACAAAATATTGCACAGCACACTGAATTAGATCCAGATTGATGTATGCGAAGTTTTGTTGAAATCGGTTCAGATTTAGATATATAAATGGTGCACCAAACTCCCAATGCTTGTCCGATTGAGACAAAATTTTGCACAGCGTATTGAAATTACTACAGGTTGACGTTTTGAAGTTTTGTTGAAATTGATTCAGATTTAAATATAGCTCCCATACATTTGTTTGTTTTTTTAGCTGGCTTGTGACAGAACTTTCATTCCATAAGCCGAGCTTAGAAAAGATTTCCAGGCGGATAGGTCTTTTGCGCAGTTTTCCAATTTGAAAGACCAATTTCGGGTTGATCTTTCCAACGTATTCTTCTGCGTGAACCCTCAGCTGGTTCACTTTTATATGCCTTCTGGGCTGGGGCATCTTCATCCATTCTCACAACATGACCTAACCAACGTAGTCGCTGCAGCTAAATACGTCTAACAATGTCGATGTCCGAGAATATCTGGTACAACTCATGGTTCATTCGACGGCGATATTCACCAACGCAGATCGGCCCATAGATCATTCGGAGAATTTTTCTCTCAAACACTCCAAGAGCTGCTTCATCTGCTTGCGCAAGTACCCATGCTTCAGATCCACATAACAGCACGGGTAGTATCAGCGCCTTGTAAAGTGTGAGTTTGGTCTGGCGGGAGGTGACCTTGCTTGCTCCCATACATAATATTGTTTAAATATCTATGTAGTTTACACAGTTGCTATATGTACAATATCCTGTAGATAGAATAAATATCTACAGGATATTGTACATAGCTTCTGCTATTGGTGGTAGGTATTCTCCCATGATTGTATTCATCCTGTATTGAACTTCTTTCTTAAATTTTAATACAGGATCGTTAAAATATTTGCTGACATGGTTCGGCATTGGATGGCCATATATAAGGTGGTGATTCGATGGGTGCTTCAGTAACACCCAAATATATATTATATCAATAAATCGTCCCCACGACAGGACTAACATAGCTTAACACTGATAGGTACGGCCTATCGATTAAGAAGTCGTCAAAAGGTGTTCTTTATCAGTTCCCAAGTACGGGTTAGTGATTCGATTACCTTGTCCCTGCGTGTACAGACAGGATTTAAGGTATCAGGATCTATTACGTTGGCTAACGACAATGGAAAGGTATTCTGCTTCAGCATTACCATAGATATTCCTTCAGGACCAACTGATTTGCAACAACCTCCATGTAAATTGTGGTTTCTCTTCCTCGGCTCGAAGAGATAGCGACTGTATACTCTTATTTTTGGTCCTGTTGTTCTCAGCGTGCTCTATAAATTGCCGGTTAAAATAACTAGCGTATCTCTTTAAATCCTTCACTTTAACTCCATTAAATGAAACAGAAGTCTGATCACTCCCATCATTTAATCAATTTGATTTGAAGTTGCAACACTTCTGTTAATGGCATAATCCCAATTAAGGGGACCCCCCAATTCCCGGTGTCACAAAATGTTTTTATTTAATACACTAATTCAAGAATGTCCCTACAAAATTTCAATTGAAAATCTCAAGAACTCTTGAAGATATAGCCGATCTATTGTGTCAGCATCAGGTGGTGGCAAGAGTGATTAACTAAAAACTAATAATCCATTCGGTTCCAAATTTTGACACGTTTCTCTGGGAGTGTATAGCTATTGTATGAACTCGAGTAAAGCCAATCGGTGAAGAACTTCCTTATTTTTTTAACTAAAAATAGACGAATTTCCAAAAAATTGTTTTCAAATTTCCGCCATTTTGTTATTTTTTGAGCGAAGTCAATAATCCTAGTTCATACGAGAGCCAAACATGTACTCTTTCCAACACCCTTTGAATTTCCGGATTCCGATTTTCCAGTGAGGTGGTATCAGCCCGCCATCAAAAATAATGACTTTTCACTAATGACTAATCACCAAAAACAACAACAAAATTTGCCAAATTTGGCAAATTATTTTTCTTCTCTTTTAAATCTTCAGTAATATATGTGTAAAGCTACAAACCATAACATGCATTGGTATTCATTTACCAGCACAATGAAAATCTTGAAAATGTAAAATCGAGAATGGGGGAGGTCCCCTTAAATAAAATATTGACATGCTACGACATTCGTAAGGAGAGTCCGACTATTATCACCTTCCAAAATATGGCAAAAAATGCCGCAGTGGGCAGTTATTTAAAGCTATATATTCCATATACAGGTCACTAGAGTCAATCGACTTAGGGCTTCAGACTAATTCACAGGGACAACTTTTGCTTTACTCTGTCCCGAAAACCTTACGTGAACATTCTGGAAAATGTCCCACAAATCTTCGAAAATATCTATATTGAAGCAGTAAAATTCCGTTCAAAAATAATTTCAAATTAGAATTTTTCAAATTATTACTTCAAAATATCTTTGATACTACTAACTTCCTTAATGAGGATGTGAATCATGGATGAATTTAGTAAATATTAAATGCATCCAATGATTCACCTTACCCGTTATAAAAAAAAATCCTTTAATTTTTATAATACCTTTTATAATACCAATACAAATAACCCTTTCAAAAATCCAAATTGTCAAGATCTTAATTTCTCAAACATTCCCGTTTCTCCACAAAAAAAACCAGAAAAATCCTAAAAAATTACCATAAACATTCCCCCAAAAAAATTTTAAATTACCTACAAGAGCCAATCACCATGGCAATGACTTCCTTGAACTCATCATCAGGTTACACAGTCAAGGAATGGTCACAAAGCTGATGTCATTTCAAGGAGCCGATAACAAATGTCCTACAAACCCATAACATAACTTAAACATTCACTTTTAGTGTCACATGTTGGCGACAACAACCACCAATAATCCGGCAAATAATCGAATGGAATCAAAGCCAATCGAATACCGCTGCTTACCCAAATAACCCGAAAAAAACAACAACAAACCGGTCGTTTTGGATGAGCAACGGATGTCGAAGGAAAAAAGGCATGCAGACATACTGTATGGTGGAGGGAGGATCAATGAAATTAAAACAAATTAACTGATGATCAGTGTCAATTGGTATGCTTAAAACACGTAAATTCAAATCACACGGCAGAGAGATAACGACCAATGGCAATAACAACAAACAGCAACAACAATGAAACGACAATCGCAGCACTCTTGAATGCAGCAGAAATCGAAGATTCCTGTCTACAAAAATAACACCAACAACAACAACAAACTTCAGCGAAAAAAATTAAATCTCCACTACCATTAAACATGTAATCCAAACCAAGCCATTATACCAACGGCAATATCGACGAAAAAATTGGACAGACCGTCCGAAAAAGAGGAAACAATTCGTTTGCTGTTTGGTATTGGCCAGGCGTCTTGACTTTGACTCTGGGTGTGAAATAAGCCTTATAGCAGGTTGTGTGGTGATCGTTGTTGTTGTGGCATTTTTTTTTTTTTTTGGTTTTGCTGCTCTCATATTGTCGTTCTGTGTGAATTTATTGGTATGGCGGCGACGATTCGCCAAATTCCCCATCAATTTGGTATCGATGAATTTTAACGATATTTGCAATTAATAACTGTCAATTTTTATTTTGTACACCATGGTATCTGTGTTGACCAACTATGTTTTGGAAGGAAATGCAAGTATGTTGTTAAAATATCACGGTATGCATATATGTATACATATGTGCCTAGATGCCGAAAGCAATTTAGCGAGGTGGTGAAGGTAATTAAGGAAGACATACCGTATTCGTATTCTGTCTAAGAGATATATAGTTTGCGCATTCAAAATAACGATCGAAATCGGGTCCATATCAAAGCGAGGACCATACCTGTAATAGCTTTGCTAGCTCTCAAAGTGTTTTATATAAAAGTTCCCGAACGATTAAAAGTATTTTGAAACGTTCTGACCCTACACAACTATTTTATCAGGGTATTATTGTTTTGTACAGCCCCAAGAGTTTGTAACGCCGCGAAATATTGGTCCAAGACTTTGATCGAGTATATCGATCGTCATATCTCGACTAGCTGAGTCGATCTAGACATGTGTCCATTACAATTTGTAAACAAGGTACAGGCGACAGTTATAGACCAATCTGCACGAAATTTTGCATGTAGGATGGGTTCTGGCCAATGAAGACCCCTATTGTTATTGGAAAAGATCGGTTAATATTTAGGGGATGAAATACTTTATTTTTGTCGGTTTTTCTGGTCGCTCCAGGGTCCGCAATTATGGCCCAAACATCGCGAATTCTGGCCTGACTTTTGTGTGAAAAATGACAAAATTTGTATTCTTGGCGTATATATTTACTCCTGAAGGACATAGACCCGATTAGGTGATAGTATATCCAAGAGGGGTGGTTGGCCTTTAAATTGATACCAATTATATTGTCGTATGTGATCGGATGTGGGTGTTACACTTAAATATTTACAGGCGCTTATGTATTCAAATATTATTTAGTAACCCATTACCACACTAGAGAGCGAGGTTCGGGTTATGGTCAAGGACAACGCCTATAATTTTCGGTTATGATCAGATAATAATTGTGGGATGAAGTGGACCGAAAACATAATTTTTTGTTGATTTTTTTCTAGTCGATCTATAGGCCGCAATTATAAGCCAAACGTCAAAACACAACCCACGGTGAAGGGAATATGGACAAGTTATTAGAAGGACTGTACTGAATATTAGTAATATTCGGAAAATATGTCAGTGTAAGGAAAAGGTGCTGTTGACCTCTAATGGGGCAAGAGGGTGCAAAGATCAAGAAATATTGTCCAGGCTCGGAATAAACACCAACAGAAAGATAGAGTTCCGTGGTAGTTGTGTAGGGTATCGTATGGTCGGCCCCGTCCGACTATACTGCTCCGCTCATTGGTTTTAACTTGTCTTCGAATAATTTGTGTACTCCCCAAAACCCTGAATTCCCCATAACAGGTAATTCGTTTGGAAATATGTTAACACCATATTACTAAA
>NW_026881098.1:0-32925 GCF_032173495.1 Musca vetustissima | reverse complement strand
TTTTGATAGAAGGTATAAATTCAGAATATATTGTGTTCAATAGGAAAACAAGTATTGATAATCACTTACATATTTTCCCTTATTTTATCTGCATAGTCTATATCTCTGCAAAATTTATCAAATCATTGTTAAATGAAACTAGAGCATTAATAC
Organism: Musca vetustissima; assembly: GCF_032173495.1. Taxonomy (NCBI): domain Eukaryota; kingdom Metazoa; phylum Arthropoda; class Insecta; order Diptera; family Muscidae; genus Musca; species Musca vetustissima. The sequence continues at coordinate 32,772 of NW_026881098.1, read as the reverse complement.
AATAGACTAAAGCCCTCTCATCCTTGTATACATAGGTGGGTGTATTTATGTATAAATTAGTGTCACTTATATGCTACATGCAGTTGTTAAAATCTATGGCAATCACCTACACAGGAACACGATATACATACATGCAATATGGCAATATGTCCTTGAACATTAGCATTTAAGACATATATTGTTCTCGTTTGGATATTCATTGAAATCCAGGTTATCCGCATACACATAAGTCTGCAAATTATTATGTTGCCTAATGGAAAATCCCTAAATGCATATGTGTGTGTGTGTCTGTATTTGCATATATATGTGTTTCTTTGTATGCCTATAATAATGCTAACTACATAAGTACAATATATATTTTGTGTGGGTGTTTGTCTGGTAACGTTAATGTTAATATCTAATTGCTTCAATGATTGTGCAAGTGGAGTAGGAGTGTGTGTCTGTCTATTTCGTATCTTTATACGTTTGCTTAATGTGTCTGCTAAATCTTCAACCTTTCAGTTGCACGCACACAAACACGTGCTAACAGAAAATGTAAATTGAATCTTGGCAATTTACGCAACACAATTCGCCTAAAAATTAATTGAGGCTTAAATGTTCTCTGGATAAAAGCATGCCGCTTCAATGGCTGCAAGCGAAGGTGCAATCTGGCTTTCAGGAAAATTATTGGATACCAATAAAGATGACTGGCGTATGGAAATTAAATCAGTGCACAAGTTAGCTTCAAGTGATACTTCAATCTTTAAACTACAGACATTATTGTAGGTAAGAGTGAGAATTGTGGAGTTTCAAGGGTGGAGTTCATTACCAAAGGGTAATCCTACTAATTGTAAATTTTGAAAAGTAGACTATACTGATGAAGATATTCCATAAGAAAACCAGTAATGAAAGCAGTAAAGTCGGACGGGGCCAACTATATGATACCCTTCACCACTATGGGTATATTAAACAGGACCATTAACATGAAATTGGATGAACTAAAATATGTAATACTCATCTCAATGTGAATCGACTAACATCAATCCATAAACATGTCATTCGCTTGTTACGCTATTCTATGCTAAATTTTGCACGATGTGCAAAATTTCATGTCAAACTGAAAAACATGAGGAGTTTAATGCACCATTTAATAAAAATCGGACCAAAATATATAAGTGGAAGCTATATCCAATATTAACCGATTTCTTGTCAATTGTCACAGGTTAGGTTATACTAATTTCAGTACATTTTGTTTCTATCAGCCATATATTGGTTCCTTGGTACGTCAATTACTTAAAATCAATCTATAATATATAAGGGAGCTATATCTAAATCTGGACCGATTTTCCCGAATCTTGGCAAACATCTCTCTAGGCTCAATTCAGTACGTCATGCCAAATTTTGTGAAAATCGAAAGATATATAGGGACTTTGGTGTACCATTTACATAAAAACGGACGGAACTATATATGGGAGCGATATCTAAATCTGGACCGATTTTCATGAAACTTAAAAGATGTCATCCTAGGCTCAATTCAGTACGCTGTGCCAATTTAAGTGCAAATCGAAAAATATATAGGGCCTTTGGTGCACCATTTACTTAAAAACAGATGAATCTATATATGAGAGCTATATCGAAATCTGAACCGTTTTTCCCGATACTCACCACTCATCACCCTAGACTCAATTCGTGCAAATTGAAAGATATAAAGCCACTTTAGTGCACCATTTACCTTAAATCTGAACCGATTTTTTCCCAATTTCAATAGGGTTCGTCCTTGGGCCAAATATATGAGTTGTGGCAAATTTCATCCAATTCGAATCATAACTGCGACCTATACTTTGTTTACAATTTAAAATAGACAGATGGACGGACGGACGGACATGCATAAATCGACTCAGAAAGTGATTCTATGCATATTCTAAAAAGGAACCATGGGTCTACAGTTTATATATTCTTGATCAGGATAAAATTCTATGTCAATTTATGTATCCCTGTCCACCTTTTGGCATAGCCCCCAAATAACAGTACCACCTAATTGTCGATATTTTTTGGAACGTTTTTCAATGGAATTGGATCTAAATTAGTTCTCCGTGTATAGCACATCCTTGCACTAAAAATTATTCATATGGAATCAAGTTTGAGAGTAGGCCCCCTATAACTGTACCCCACATATCTGTACTAAAAACAAGTGAAAAAGCGTTAAGTTCGGCCTGGCCGCACTTTGGATACCCTCCACTATAGATATATTGACAGGTACTTGAAATGGAAATGTAGGAAACATACCAAAAAGTGTACCTATACATTTCTACAAACCGATTATGGTTCTAAATAATGGTCCTTTTTTGAACCACATTTGTTGCAAAAAATGTTGATTTCATCCAAACTTTTCCCATCTTATTATTTCTTCCAAAATTAGTTCTAGTTCGAACATGGGAAATATCGGTCCACTCCATCTGGTACCTCCCACACAGGGGCTAGACCTAAATGCGGGTTACAGTTCATATATATGAATATATATATATATGAAATTGGATCCACAAACATGTCATTCTCCAACCGATACAACATTGTTCATCTGAACCGACTTCAGGAAACATAACACACATCATTTTAGACCTAATTCATTACGCTGTGCCAAATTCGGTAATAGGAAGAAAATATGCATCTCGTATGACCTTTTTGCATCTCGTATAACCTTTTGCATCTCATATGACCTTTTCCAGCAGGATTTCAAACAGGTCAAACGACAAACTGTCCCCTTGTCTGAATCCGCTTTCGGTATTGAAGGGCTCCGAGAGGTCTTTCCGACTTTAACTGTTGACCTTGTGCGGCATTCCTGCAAAATTAATACGGCTATGGAGGATAACTTTAACTGGCACAAGGTCAGCAGTTAAAGTCGGAAAGAACCTCGCGGAGCCCTTCAATACCGAACGCGGATTCAGACAAAGGGACAGTTTGTCGTTTAACCTGTTTGAAATCCTGCTGGAAAAGGTCATAAGAGATGCAAATGTGAACAGAAATGACACTCTGTATACCAAACAACACATATCACATTACGGATCGAACCTCGCGGAGCCCTTCAATACCGAACGCGGATTAAGGCAATGTAATTGTAATTGTAATTGCCATCGCTATCAGTCTGGTTGGCTGATCCTCTAAAGGCTCTATTTGGTTTTAATAGGCCACACAATGTTTGAATTATTGGGCTTTATTTTCTAGCGACGGACGTTTACATCTCAAGGTCGCACACACCATCAGAAATAGGGGTTTTCTATCGCATTTTCGTCAATACTAGCACGTTTGATCTTATATATGCAATTTCGAGCCATGTTAAAGGATTAGTTTTAAAGAAAAACTCAAAAACATTTTAAGGAAATAATATTGCACAATCTGTATATGGCCGAATGTGCCCCACTTTAAAATGCCGAATGTACCCCCAATATACTTTTTATAGTTTTTTTAATTTTTTTCGATCAGATTTGTAAAAACTTATATTTTTAAATATTTTTATAATAATACACATCGTAGTTAACCACTTTTTAATAATATTGTCTTAAAAATTTTAAAAGTTTTATCACGAAATACTTACGAAAGGGAATTGAAATATTACAGAAACAACTATAAAAATACAAAAACCTATGTATCTAAATAAGCTTATTAGCTAGAAATTTCAAACTTTGTGTCAGTTATTTATTTCGATATTCGATACCTATGTATCGAAACAAGTGATGTACGGTGAGAGCTTCATATCGAAAACGCGATTGCCGAAGGTGCCCCAGTCTCCCCTATTATGTCTTTGTGCATATGCTTGTAACAGGCAATAATGATCCGAATTGGATGAAATTTGCCACAACTCATTTGTTTGGACCAGGGACGAACCCTATTGAAATTGGGAAAAATCGGTTCAAATCGGTAGGACCAAGGACGAACCCTATTGAAATTGGGAAAAATCGGTTCAAATTTAGATATAGCTCCTATAAATATTTTCGTCCGATTTTATGTAAATGGTGCACTAAAGGCCCTATTTATCTTTCGATTTGCACGATATGTGGTACAGCGTACTGAATTAGGCCTAGAATGATTTGTGCTAAGTTTCGTGAAAAACGCTTCAGATTAAAATATAGCTCCCATATATTTATCATTCGATTTCACGAAATGTGGCGCAGCGTACTGAATTAGGCCTAGAAATGGTGCACCAAAGGCCCTATTATTCTTTTGATTTGCACGAAATTTAGCATAGCGTACTAAACTAGGCCTAGAATGAAGTGTGCTAAGTTTCATGAATATCGGTTCAGATTCAAAAATAGCTCACATATATATTTTCGTCCGATTTGATGTAAATGTGGCACCGAAGACTCGATGGTATGCCGATTGGAAAAATATTTGCAAAACATACTGAAGTTACTATAACCTTCGGTGTAGATATTTGTTTTAAATCGATTTACATAATTTTGTCCTGTTGTAACAAACGAATGACATGTTTATCGATAGATGCAAGTTTTGGTTCACATTTAGATAAATGTCACTTATTTTTGTTAATCCCATTTAATGTTAATGATCCTTTACGAATGCGACATCTGTTCGGATGCATCTGTTTAATATACCCATAGTGGTGAAGGGTATCATATAGTCGGCCCCGTCCTTTTTTTTATACCCTTCACCACACTGTGGTACAGGGTATTATGTCTTTGTGCATATGTTTGTAACAGGCAAAAGGAAACGCGATAGACACATGGTTCCTTTTGAGAATATGCATCGAATCACTTTTTAAGTCGATTTATACATGTCCCACCGTCCATCCGTCCGTCCGTCTGTCCGTCTGTTGGTGTTAAATTGTAAACAAAGTACAGGTCGCATTTATGAACCGAATTGAATGAAATTTGGCATAGGTCACTTACTCGGCCCAAGGACGAACCCTATTGAAATTGGGAAAAATCGGTTCAGATTTAGATATAGCTCCCATATATATATTTAACCGATTTAATGTAAACGGTCCCTATATATCTTTCGATTTGCACGAAATTTGGTACAGCCTAATCATTTAGATCTAGAATGATGTCTGCCGAGTTTCGTGAAAATCGGTCCAGATTTAGATATAGCTCTCATATATAGTTTCGTCCGATTTCATGTAAATGGTGCCCCAAAGTCCCTATATATCTTTTGATTTGCACGAAATTTGGCATAACGTACTGAATTAAGCCTAGGGTGATGTCTGCCAAGTTTCGAGAAAATCGGTCCAGATTTAGATATAGCTCCCATATATAGTTTCGTCCGATTTCATGTAAATGGTGCCCCATAGTCCCTATATATCTTTCGATTTGCACGAAATTTGGCATAACGTACTGAATTGAGCCTAGAATGATGTCTGCCAAGTTTCGAGAAAATCGGTCCAGATTTAGATATAGCTCCCATATATAGTTTCGTCCGATTTCATGTAATGGTGCCCCTAAGTCCCTATGTATCTTTTGATTTGCACGAAATTTGGCATAACGTACTGAATTAAGCTTAGAGTGATGTCTGCCAAGTTTCGAGAAAATCGGTCCAGATTTAGATATAGCTCCCATATATAGTTTCGTCCGATTTCATGTAAATGGTGCCCCATTTATATCTTTCGATTTGCACGAAATTTGGCATAACGTACTGAATTGAGCCTAGAATGATGTCTGCCAAGTTTCGAGAAAATCGGTCCAGATTTAGATATAGCTCCCATATATAGTTTCGTCCGATTTCATGTAATGGTGCCCCTAAGTCCCTATGTATCTTTTGATTTGCACGAAATTTGCCATAACGCACTGAATTGAGCCTAGAGTGATGTCTGCCAAGTTTCGAGAAAATATATATATATATAGCTCAATATTTTAAGTAATTGGCGCACCAAGGAACCAATAGGAACAACACGTTCTGAAATTAGTATAACCTAACCTGTGACAAGTTTGCTTGAAATCGCTTAATTTTTGGATAGAGCTTCCATATATATTTTCACCCGATTTCAAATAAATTGGGCATCAAACTCATCATGTTAGTCAGATTGACATCAAATTTTGCACAACGTACAAAATTGACAATAGAACTACGTAGTTGCGTTTTCTAGAAGTACAGACATAGCCCAACGTATGACCTATTTATAATTGTTTGAAGTCGATTTACATATTTTATCGATATATCCAGGTAGATTCACATTATTACATATATTATTTCATCCAATTTCATGTTAATAGTCCTGTTTAATATACCCATAGTGGTGAAGGGTATCATATAGACGGCCCCGTCCGACTTTACTACTTTCCTTACTGTTTTTTTTTTTTGTCCACGGGACACAGAATGCTGAGTTTTTAATCATTGGACATGTATTCCTCTAGCCAAATTGTACTAATCAGCTGGTACATGCTCCTGACCATCGGCACCTCCTGCTTTAATATTCTTATTCTGACCTCATCTTGGCTAGGTGGTATACACTCTATACCGTCATCTCTTATTTGTTGTGGGGTATCTTCTTCACCGCCACTATTTGATCTGGAAGGATCCTCAACACGCTATATCTATCTGCCACCAAGTTTCCATAATAATCTCTACTGGACAATGTGCCTGCACCAAAGCCTCCGGTTTGGACTCCTGTACATCTCGATTTGTTCACGCTCACGTTTTTCTTTTTCCTTCTTTTCAAAATACGTTTCTCCTCTCTCCTTTTCTCTCGAAAATTCTCTCTGGGAGTGGGAGTTTTACTTTAAAAAATTTACAAGTTTCTACTTATTTCGATTTTATTTAGAAACCCATTACCATACTAGAGGGCGGAAATATAGAGCTGATCGATTTATAATTTTACACGAAGTTCCGATTTGGTTCCATAGAGGTCAGATGAGGAGCCTACGTCTCATGCATAAACCCGAGATAAAATTGTGGACAGCGTAGTGTGCTGCAGAATACTAAATGGCCTATGTCACGGTTGCCTAATTAGGTCCAACGAATCCAAGTCCCACAGATTGTCATGGAATTTTTCATATATTTCTGAATGGTATGTGTATGGCGTTTTTTAAAAGGTTCGAATATCTATGTAGATCATACATTTAATTGTGCCCGATTATTTTTCAAAGGTCCTCTAAAGAATATATGTGTGTTCAGTCTACAGGACAGCTCTTGTACATACAAGAGATGTTAGTATATACAAAGGTAAAGGTTATTATTTAGTCGGCCCATCCGACTTTAAATGCCGTTAGAATTTATGGAATCGGGCGAAATCATGTCCGTCGTCGAAACGAAGTACTTTTCATTAGTTACAAAAAAAACAAAATTATGTCAATTATTTCTCTTATCTTTTAAATCAATGTAATACACGTCCATTTTCATTTCCGACTTTGGTACTTCCCTTACTGGGTTTTCAAATATCGAATATGTTAAAGAACATATACGGTTAATCGATTCTCAAGCAAAAAACTATTAATTCACGCGCCATTGATCAATATGTGGTCATTAAACTTGTTTTCTGCTATTCAGTCATGGCTTGTAGCGCGGTGGTCGATGTATATTTTAATTAAATTTTTTTGAATACTATAATTAAATTTTCTTTTTCAGTAATTTAAGATTAATAAAAACATGTTAGTTTCATAAAATTAGTTTCAAGTTACTTTTTTATGAGAATCCCCTATTTATTTATTTTTCTAAATATACAAATATGTGTGGAGCAATAATACTAGTTCATTAAATTTATTTATCTATTTTATTAATACAAGTTTTTTTCGTTATTTAGTTAGTTTAATTTTTTGTTTTTTTTTTTTTCTTTTTAAATTGCACAATTTACCAAATCAATTTGTAACACTGATTATAACATAAACACCGCACTAAAATTAAATTCACTTTTGTCTGTTCATTCATTCATTTGTTTGTTTGCTGTTTGTTCTTCTGTGTTTGCTTTGTGGTGTTTATTGAGTTCAATTGTTAACATTTATTTTTCCCCCTATATATGTTTTTTTTTGTTTTTGTGTATTTGTTGGTGTTTTTTTGTTTTCACTTTGCCACAGACTGACTGGCATTTTTCCGAACATTTTTGCCACATAATCATATTTGAGGTTGTTATCACCCTTTATTTGTTTTGGTCACTATTGAATGTATCTATGTGTGTGTGTATATGTTTTTGTTGTTATTATTTTATATAAGTTTTTTTTTATATTTTGTCCTGCATTATTGCAAATATTACTTTGTTCTTGTAATTGTTATTGGGTTGCCAACAATAATATTGTTTTGTAATTTTCTCTTGGTTTTTGGGGTTTCAAATGTTTTTGTTGTGTACAAAGCAATTAAAAACCACAACAAATATAAAATGGTGTACTGGAAAAAACACACAACTTAATAAAAATCCAAATGAGATTGTTTTAATACCCTACATTGCTGTATTATGTGCATGCAGCTGTTCGACGAAGTTTTTCCGAACTTTTCAAAGCTCTAATTTGACATGAGTTATAGTTGAGTAAGCAACTTCTGAGTGAAATGATAATACAAGATTGTATGTGAAATACCGAGAGATTTTCATGGTTATTTATTCCACAAGCATACATTCGATACCGCCTGATATTCTGGTCATATAAACTGTTTCTTTTCGGCTTGCTCTTGTCAGTTGATATAAAAACATTTGGACAAAATATACGAAGGTGCAAGTCATGAAACAACCATCGATCGTGTGTGTCTTCTATGACGATCCAAATACATGAAAACAATACGTGGTCAATGATTTTCGTCGCTGGAATATGCTGTTCAGGCGGGAAGCCATGATCAGAGTGGAAGTAGTGCTTCGACAATTCAGATTTATATATAGCTCCCATATATAGGATGCGATAGCACAATAGTTCACCTAACTCATAACAATTGACCGATCGCCAAAATTGTAGATATATTGCGTACTGAAGTGGATACAGATTGGCGTATGTGAAGTTTTATTTAAATCGGTTCATATATGTTCGTCTGATTACTACTTTCATTATCCGTTGAAATAGTGAGCTATTACGTGCCGCGATTTCACCCATAACAACTATAATACCAGTAAGAAAAGCAGTAAAGTCGGACAGGTCCGACTATATGATATCCTTCACCACTTTGTGTATATTCAATATGTGATCTTTATCTATATCTTTAATGATTAATATCAATCCCTACACTTGTCATTCTGCAACATATGCTAAATTTTGTAAACCGATTTAAAGCAAACTTGACACACGCTATTCGGTATGCTGCACTGTTTATAGTTTCATATCAATCAGACACTCATTGATTATTTGGTGTACAATTAACATGAATATGTCGGATTTATATATAGAAGCTATGTTATATCTATATCTGAACCGATTTCAAGGAAACTTATCAGAGATTAATTTGTATTAACTTCAGTACGTTGTGTCAATCGGCCTAGCTATGGATCTTTAGTGCACCATTTACCTAAAATCGGGCGAAACTATACATGGAAGCTATATCTAAATCTAAACCGATTTTCACAAAACTTAGCACACGTCTTTCTAGACTTAATTTACGCTATGCCAAAATCGAAAGATTTTCAAGCACATTGGTGCACCATTTACCTAAAATCGGGCGAAACTATATATGGGAGCTATATCTAAAACTGCACAGATTTTTACGAAACTTAGCACACATCATTCTAGACTTAATTCCGTACGCTATGCTAAAATACGTGCAAATCGAAAGATTTTCTGGAACTTTGGTGCACCATTTACCAAAAATCTGGCGAAACTATATATGGGAGCTATATCTAAATCTGAACCGATTTTTCCCAATTTCAATAGGGTTCGTCCTTGGGCCAAATAAATGAGCTGTACCAAATTTCAACCAAATCGGATTATAAATGCGACCTGTACTTTGTTTACAATTTAACATCAACAGACGGACGGACATGCATAAATCGACTCATCGAAAATCGATATAACTCAAAACGGCAACTCGACGTCGAAAAGCTGCAAACACAACAGATAGCAGAAGCCTACTAATATTGAAGCACAATGGCAAGGAATTGTCCATCTCTACAAACTACAGCAAAAACAACACTTGAGTACCAAAAACCACCATCAAGAAACCCATGCTACGATCAGGAGTGTCGTAATGCTACTGACGTGAAAAACGCAACGTACAAGGCAACCCTGCAGCGATGGAGAATTATTGGAAGAAAAGAAGAGAGGAGAAACGTATTTTCAGAAAACAGAAGAAAGAACAAGAAAAAAGTGAGCGTAAGCGAATCGAGATGTACAGGAGTCAGAATGAAGTCCGGAAATTTTACCAACTAGTAAAACACCAAACCGAAGATTTTGCAGCAGGAACATCCTCCTGTAGAGATAAAGATGGAAACCTGGTGACAGATACAGATAGCGTTTTGAGGAAGGAGCATTTTCAAAAGCTTATGGTATCAAATAGCGGTGGTGAAGAAGATGCCCCCAGAACCAATAAGAGATAACGGTATAGAGTGTATACCACCTAGCCAAGATGAGGTCAGAGAAGTAATTAATCGGCCAAAGAACAATAAAGTAGCAGGTGCCGATTGATTACCAGCGAAACTCCCGTGCACAAAAAATAGACAAGATGTGCCAACTATAGAGGAATAAATATCCTTCCCATCGCATATAATGTGCTATACAGCGTGCTGCGTGAACGACTGGACCATACAAATACGACTTCAGGCCTGGCAAATCCACCATTGACCAGATTTTCACTTTACGCCAGATCCTAAAAAAGACCCACGAAAATACATCGACACATTCCTTCTTTTCGTCGACTATAAACTATTCAACTATAAGCCGCATTCGACGGCCTATTCTCCGGAAGATCTATGGGCCGATCTATTTTCTATTTTCTGACCTCGACATAGTAAGACGTATCGAGCTGCAGCGACTACTTTGGCTAGGCCATGTTGTGAAAATGGATGAAGATGCCCCAGCTCAAAGAGCATATAAAAGCGAGCCTAATGATTGTTCACGCAGAAGGGAAATACCACGAATCCGATGGATAGATCTTGGAAAATTGGAAATATTTTTTAAGCTCGGCTTATGGGACAACCGTTCTGTCATAAACCAGCTAAGTAAGTAAGTATAATAACTTGTGTTAAGTTTCTTTGAAATCGGTTCAGATTTATATTATAGGTCCCATATATATTTTCGACCGATTTCATATAAAAGGTGCACGAAAGTCCCTATATTTCCTTTGATTTATACGTATTACAGCGTATTACATTGAGTGTAGAAAGATGTGTGCTAAGTTTTCCTGATTTAGACGAAATATGGAATACCTTGCTATATTCAGCCTTCACGGCTGGCATCGTCATTTATTATTTAGGTTTACTAAATGAAAGCGCTTGTAATATCACATTCAAAAACGCTATATGCATCGCTTTCATTTAGACTAAATCTTACTAGGTCAGTAAACAGCTCACATTTGAACTGAAAGGATCGTTCCATATTTTAATGAACTAAAAAGGACGAGTTTGTAAGACCTAGTTCAGTCGCTCTTTGCAGTGAATCGGTTATTTTAACTAGCGCGTTCGTGAACTGCACAACTCTACTATCGACATGTAATTTTTCATAGACTTCAGAATGGTATGCAGATGGGTTGATTTAAATTTTTTCAAATATATATGTTGATCACATATTTAATTTCGTTCGTTTCATTATTTTCTATCGACGGGATATTGTATGTATGAGCATCTCTTGTTTGTACCCATAGTGTGAAAGGTATCATATAGTCGGCCCCGTTTTGGCTTGTTCTATTAGGGTACACTGTATGTGAACAATTACCACATTTATTGTCTGATCCGTGTTTGTATCATAATCTAAATGTTCTGTATAAGTGTTTTCAATATCAAAACTAACAAAAACATAAACGCTAGATTTCATTTTAGAATAATGTTTGTTAATTGTGTGCGCTGTTGTTAATGAAACATGAATTTAATTAATTTAACAAGAATTAATTATATATGGAGAATTGGACGGAACCACATATATAAATAAATTGAAGTTTTTATTATCGATGTCAAACTCTTCAATGAGTTTATTATTCTGAAGCTATGGTAGATATTAGGAGAAATACTGCAAAAAGTAGATTGTCTCACATTGTTGGCTACTACGTGTATGTAGTTCTCACATTCTGGTATACATGTTTATGTTCAAGTAGAACATTTGAAATGGAACTTTGAAATTTTCTAAAAATATTAACACGTACTCAATAACGTATTACACAATGAAATCTTTTAAATGTTGTGTTAAATAAACTTGCATTATTTAGCGTACGTCCTTGCCAAAATAGTAAACAATATGATTTCGTATTCGACCTTCAAAGGATGTGACTTTATTTTGTTGTATGTTGAAATTTCCTGATAGGCTGACAAAAATGAAATGAGGAGAGTTTTTTTTTGCAAATAAATAATGCAAAAACATGAGTCTCTGGTCAATATGAAGTACTAAAGGGAACCCCTTAATATTTAAAATAACATTTTCTAAGAACTAGTAAATGAGGAAGGAAGAAATATTCGACCGACTTATTATAAAGTATATATACCCTTGGCTATACAAGCTCCTAAAACATTGATGCTCAAAACTTCTCAAGTCATACGTTAGCTTAAAGGTTTAACAACGTACTCTTATTTGATCTATTATCCTAAATCATTTTTGGTAATGAATCCTCAGTTACGCTCCTCACACTAACTCTCAATTTAGGTCTGCACAACACTGTACTAAAATTGTTATTGTAACAGACGTCCCATTTTGAGAAGAATCATTGACATGAAATAGGACAATAAATAAACGAAAATAAATAACGTTAATCTAGGCTTAATCTGAGCGATTTCAAAATTGTGAAAAATTTCATAGCAATTGATGAAATTGAAAGTGCTTGGTGACACTTAGATAAAATCTGTTGGAAATATGTTGAGGAGCTTTATCCAAATCTCAACCGATTTCAACAACCTTAATATACATCATTCAAGACTCATTTCGGTACCTTGCGCAAAATTCCTGCCAATATGACAAGACTATACTATTTGTGGCACGATGTACAAAAATTCGTGTTAATCGGACAAAGACGGCGAGTTTAATACACCATTCACATATAGACATCAATTTCAATTAAATCATAAATATAACAACAGTGATATATAGACTGAAAATGATTCTGAAAGTGATTCATATATTCACCAAAGTCTGTATGTGCCTATATCGCTTTCTTTTCTATATTACAAATATATGCCTATTTAATATTGACAACGTACGGTAGGGTGGAACATGCACGGCAGGTTGTAATTGTAGGGTGAATATTGCAATTTAAAAGGCCAAAGCTAAAGTTGGACCCATATAGATTACCTTTGCTAGGAAATACCGAAAATCAGCTGTCATTATACCCTTCATATATTTTTTCCGATTTTACGTAAATGGTGTACTAAAGACCCCTAGCTAGGCCGATTGACACAACGTTCTGAAGTTAATATAAATTAATCTCTGGTAATTTTCCTTGTAACCGGTTCAGATATAGATATAGCATAGCTTCCATATATAATTTCGACTTAATCATGTTTATTGTACACCAAATAATCAATTGGTGTTTGATTGAGATAACATTTTAAACAGTGCAGCATAACGAATAGCGTGGGTCAAGATTGCTTTAAATCGACTTACAAAATTTAGCATAGGTTGCAGAATGACATGTGTAGGGATTGATGTTATTTATTTATTTTATTTTATTTTTAGATATAGATAAAGATCACATATTTGATATGAATTGCACAAAAATTGCAACATTTACCTAAAATCGGACAAAAATATTTATGGGAGATATATCTATTTCTGCACTGATTTCAATAAAAACAGACGCACGTTTGGCTACACAACATCAGTACGTTTTAATATATTTATTCCCAGTCAGCCAAATTTTGGGTCTTAAAATCGGATGAAAATATATATGAGATCTATATAGAAATCTGAACCGACTTCAACAAAACTTGACACACGTTAGTGGAAAATATATATGGGAGCTATATCTAAATCTGAACCGATATCAACAGAACTTAGCCCGCGTTATGTTATACAAACTTTAATATGGTGTGCAACATGTTATGCCAATACACCGAACTTTGGATCTTTAGTGCACCTTTTACCTAAAATCGGACGCAATTACAATGGGAGCTATATCTAAATAGTCCTTGGGCTAAATTAGTAACCTGTGCCAATTTTTATCTAATTCGGATCATGAATGCACTTTGTTCACAATTTAGCATGGGCGTTGGACGTATAAAACACTATGCAAACGAAATATCAGTTTCAGCAACTTTTATTGGGATTTTTTGTAAAAACTCCAAAATGTGAACCGATATTGATAATGCATGGTCAGATGGAACTTAATATGTGGCCACACCCAAAAAGGGGGCCAATATAGAATACTTTTGGTAGTAAATGTGAACACATTTTTTAATTTTTTGTAACTCGATACCATTCTCAGGCTTAACATTTCAGAGACAGAGGGACATGGCTAAATCAGCATAGAAATTTACGCTGATCAAGAATATATAATATATATAGTTCATTGGGTCGAAAAAGATTATTTCGATGAGTTACAAACGAAAAAACAAAATCTAAAAATGAACCGCTATTCATTATTTTTTTGTACGAACATTTGCAAACTAATAATAAACCAAAGTATCATATTATATGGAATTCGGATGATATGTGGGGCGACATAGTCTATATGACCTGCCTGCAGAAAAAGAAAAACTCAACTCAGAGGCAAATTGACGAATATATCTATACCTATCAAACTAGTAAGGAAACCAGTGAGCGGAGCAGTATAGTCGGACGGGGCCGACCATTCGATACCCTACACAACTATCACCGAAATCTAACTTTCTGCGGATTTTTATTCAGAGCCTGGCAATATTTCGTATTGTTGCAACCTCTTGCCCGATTAGAGGTCAACAGTACCACTTCCTTACACTGACAGTATTTCTAATTGTCGAGATTCTCTTGACCGTGGGTTTTGCTGTGATGTTCGGTTTATAATTGTGGCCTATAGATCGACTCGAAAAAATACGTTTACGGTCCACTTCATTCCAAAATTATTACCTGATCCTCACCGAAAATTATAGTCGTTGTCCTTGACCACTACTAGAACCTCATGGAACATTTCAAAGCGATCAGCTCTATATATCCGCCCTCCAGTGTGGTAATGGGTTACTAAATAATATCTCAGTACGTAAGAACCTGTAAATATTTAAGTGTAACTCCCACATATGAGTACATACGACCAGATAATTGTTATCAATTTAAAGGTCAATCACTCCTCTTGGATATGCTATCAACTTCTCGGGTCTTTGCTCTTCATGGGTAAATATATACGCTATAGAATACAAATTTTGTCATTTTTCACACAAAAGTCAGGGTCCATTTGACCCGCTAAATATTGACCGATCTTTATCCAAATAGGCATGCTTATTCTTTGGCCCAATCCCCTTCTCCATGTAAAAATTCGAGATGTTTGGGCCATAATTGCGGCCTCTGGAGCGACCAGAAAAACGGACAAAAATAAATTTTTTGGTCCATTTCATCCCCTAAATATTAACTGATTTTTTCCAAAAACAACAGGGGTCTTCATTGGCCAGAACCCATCCTACATGCAAAATTTCATGAAGATTGGTCCATAACTGTGGCCTGTATCGTGTTTACAAATTATAATGGACAGACGGACGGACGGACACACTTGTCTTGATCGACTCAGTTAGTCGAGATATGACGATCGGTATACTTAAAGGTGGGTCTAGGATCAATGTTTCGCGGCGTTACAAACTTTTGGGGCTGCACAAAGCTGTAATACCCTGACAACATAGTTGTGTAGGGTATAAATAGTAAAGTCGGATGGGGCCGACTATATGATACCCTTCACCACTATGGGTATATTAAACGAATGCATTCTAACAGAAGGGCCATTAACAAGAAATTGGATGAACTAAAATATGTGAACATTATCTAAATGTGAACCGACTTAGATCAATCCATAAACATGTCATTCGTTTGTTACAATGGGACAAAATTATGTGAAACGATTTAAAGCAAATATCAAAATAATCAATTTAGTACGTGGTGCAAAATTTCATGTCAATATTACAAACATGAGGAGTTTGGTGCAACATTTACTTAAATTCGGATGAAAATATATATGGAAGCTATATTCAAAAATGAACCGATTTCACAGGTTAGGTTACAATAATTTCAACAGGTTTTGTTCCTAATGTTCATGTTTTGTTTCGTAGTTAAAATCGCTATATCTAAATCTGAACCGATTTTTAAGAACTTTTACACACATCATTCTAGACTCAATTCAGTACGCTATGCCAAATTTCGTGCAAATCGGCATATAATTTACCTCAAACCGGGCGACACTATATATGGGAACTACATCCAAATCTGAACAGATTTACATTAAATTGGAAGAAAATATATATGGGTGCTATATCTAAATCTGAACCGATTTTTCCCAATATCAATAGGATTCGTCCTTGGGCCAAATAGATGAGCTATGCCAAATTCCATCCAATTCGGATCATAAATGCGACCTGTAATTTGTTTACAATTCAACATGGACAGATGGGCAGACGGACATGCATAAATCGACTTAAAAAGTGATTCTATGCATATTCTCAAAAAGAACCATGTGTCAATCTCGTTTCCTTTTGCCTGTTACAAACATAAGCACAAAGACATAATAACACAGTGTGGTGAAGGGTGTAAACATTAATATCTTAATCGCAAACTGTCGAATGTGTCTGTCAGAACACTTCTAGAAACTTAAACACATTAAAGCAATATTAAAGGTTCCGGTCCATATCTTAAAAATAATCTGTAATTATCTTATTAATAATCTGTAATTTGGCATTTCGTGTTATTGCAGGGTATTGCATCGTTGAATTAAAAAAAGTTCATTTACTAGTTTTCTTTTTGTGAGTGGCGATTTTGGCACTCTCAGTGTGTTTTACAACATTATGTCATTTGAAAACATTTTCATATTTATCCCATACTCGTAATGACATTATTCTAGTAAGTCAATTATTGCCATTGTAACTACCTATCATAAATACACTTTTTATTTCTATGCTAATATAATAACATCCCTCCATCCATCTATTCTCAGTTTCCCACCAAGTTAGTGTATAAATGAAATATACACAGAATGTTAATATGTATGTATATGATTTCATTAAAACGCAAAAATATCACTGTTGTGCATATATCTCTTTTGTTTCTCCTTAAATTAAATTTCATAAATTATCTTTTATTGTTTCCCCCAAAAAAAGAGAGAAATATTATTTTGTTGTTGACACTTTTGCATAAATGTATTAAAATTTTCTTCTCTATCGTTGAGGGATACTGTATTTTTTTTCAATTTCGTGTCAGTTAAGCAATTGCGAATTGATGTTTGTGTGTGTGTTTTCGTTTTTGTGGAACCACTGAGGACCACAGGAAAAAAACAACATTGAAATAAAAAATTCAACAGCTACAACAACAATAACATTCATCCATAATCCGAAAAAATCACAATTTTAATAGAATGAAACACATAGGGTGTCAACATTTTATTGTGTGTACTCTAGCAATTTTTTTTTTTTTTTGAGTCGGTAAATGACAATATTTGGCGTTAAAATGTTTTTATTATACAAAATGTCTACACGGGGCATAAATGCAAAGAGTATAACAAAAATATACTACTACTGTATATATTTTTTGATATATAAAAAATTGTTTGCATGTATATTTAGTGAATATACAATGTGAAGGATTAACATTTGGGTGGGGTGATGAACGAAGGGACAATGAGAGGTCTTTGATTCACAGCATGTAGTCTTTGGTGTATTCCTATAGCAAAAATAACCACCAAACTTTCGTATTTAAATTTATTTTGATAAAAAATTTACAGAAAATAAAGGATTATCTATTTCGTAATAGGCAAAAACTAGTAGCTTATCATAACTCTCCGAAATGACTGTGACAGTTTTCGAAGAATTAAGGTTCCATCACACATTCGGACTAAAGAGCCCACAAAACAGTGACATTTTCTGGATGTAATGGGTACTCTTCAATCAAAATATGACAATTTTTGTTATAAACAATAATTGGACGGTTATGGCAAATCGATATCGTCCTATCGATATTGGTCTCCTTTTTAGTGTACCCCGTATACAATTTTTTTTCACCGCATTGTCTTTAATTTGTTTCTCATTTGATGTCAAATCTCCCTACCAAAAAATGTACCATGGAATAGAGCCTCATTCCGGCCGAACTTACCAGAGGAAGTCCCCTTAGGTACAGGCTCATATAACTTTGAGCTCTATGTTGTAGAATTTTTAGGATTTAAGCCACATGCTCCACTCAAGCATGTGCTATCAATATCGATTGATATTTTATGAAAAATATTCATTAAATATTGCTGAAATTTTTATTTTGTTTACATAATTATTCATATAAAAACAATCGTCTATATAGGTACACTTTTTATACCCTTCACAACACTGTGGTACAGGGTATTATGTCTTTGTGCATATGTTTGAAACAGGCAAAAATAATCGAGATAGACCCATGGTTCCTTTTGAGAATATGCATAGAATCACTTTCTGAGCCGATTTATGCATGTCCGTCCGTCCGTCTGTCCAGTGTATGTTAAATTGTAAACAAAGTACAGGTCGAATTTATGATCCGATTTGGATGAAGTTTGGCATAGGTCACTTAATTGGCCCAAGGACGAATCCTATTGAAATTGGGAAAAATCGGTTCAGATTTCATATAGCACTAAAGTGGCTATATATCTTTCAATTTGCACGAAACTTGACACAGCGTAATGAATAGGGTCTAGGAAGATGTGTGTTAAGTTTCCTGAAAATCGGTTCAGATATAGATATAGCTCCCATATATATCTTCGTCCGATTTAAGGTACATGGTGTACCAAAGTCCCTATATATCTTTCGATTTGCATGAAATTTGGCACAGCGTAATGAATTAGGTCTAGAATGATGTGTGTTAAGTTTCCTGAAAATCGGTTCAGATTTAGATATAGCTCCCATATATATTATCGTCCGATTTAAGGTAAATGGTGTTCCAAAGTCGCTATATATCTTTCGATTTGCACGAAATTTGGCATAGCGTAATGAATTAGGTCTCGAATGATGTGTGTTAAGTTTCCTGAAAATCGGTTCAGATGTAGATATAGCTCCCATATATATTTTCGTCCGATTTAAGGTAAATGGTGTACCAAAGTCTCTATATATCTTTCGATTTGCACGAAATTTGGCATAGCGTAATGAATTAGGTCTAGAATTATGTGTACTAAGTTTCGTGAAAATCGATTCAGATATAGATATAGCTCCCATATATATTTTCGTCCGATTTAAGGTAAATGGTATACCAAAGTCCCTACATATCTATCGATTTGCACAAAATTTGGCATAGCATAATGAATTAGGTCTAGAATGATGTGTGTTAAGTTTCCTGAAAATCGGTTCAGATTTAGATATAGCTCCCATATATATTTTCGTCCGATTTAAGGTAAAAGTCCCTATATATATATATATATATTTCGATTTGTACGAACTGTGGCATAGCGTACTTAATTAAGTTTCGTGGAAATCGGTTTGGATTTACATATAGCTCCTATGTAAATTTTCGTCCGATTTAATGTATATGGTGTACCAAAGTCCCTATACATATTTCGATTTGCACAAAATTTTGCATAGTGTACTGAAATGAGTCTGGACCCAAAGTTTGTCCGATTGCCACACAATAAACTGTAGTTTATATAAGTTAACCTTTGTCATTCTTATTAAAATCGGTTCAGATTTTGATATAGCTTCTACATATATATTTTCGTCCGATTTTACACAAATTTAGGTAATTTTGCCCAATTCTAAGAAGCATCCATTTATTTGAACAAATGAAAAATTTAGTATAGGTTGCAGAATTCGACGTCTGTTAGCATTCATCTGTTAAATATACACAAAGTGGTAAAGAGTATCATATAGTCGGCTCCGCCCGACTTTAATACTTTCCTTACTGGTTTGATATATCCCCTATGTTATGATCCCGTCAATTATAGATTAGATCAGAAATCGAGACGCTATAATATTGTTACTCGTGGGGTGGGAAACTTCATTACAAACATTGGCCAATAGCCTGCGGTGGAATTTTTAGGAAAAATTGTCATCAAAAGTAACATTCATTTAGTATTTCTGGTCGCCAGTTTAGCCACACTTCCAACCTCATTCGTTGTAGTAGTTCCACGTGGTGATGGAAGTATAATTTAAATTAAATTTCAGAATACATATGGCTGAGCGTATCAAAATTTCGGCCCGGTCGAACTCAACGCCCTTGTTTGTTTTCAGTGAGTGCCAAATTTATTAAAAACCAGTAAGGAAAGCAGTAAAGTCGGACGGGGCCGACTATATGATACCCTTCACCACTTTGGGTATATTCAACAGATGGAATCCTAACAGATGTCGCATTTTTTTAAGGAAATTAAACATGTCATTCTGCAACCTTTACTAAATGTTGGTCAGATATAGTGTTGCTTCATACAATGGGACAAAATTATGTAAATAAATTCAAAGCAAAATATCGAAATCTAAAGCGATTTCATCGAAACATGTCACTTGTTAGATTACACTTATTGCAGAATAAATCCAAATTTCGTGCATATCGAGGTATATTTGGTGCAACATTTACATAAAATCGGACGAAAATATATATGGTAGCTATATCTAAATCTGAACCGATTTTCAGAAAATTTAACACACATCTTTCTAGATTTAATTCAGTACGCTGTGCCAAATTTCGTGCCAATCCAGGGATATATAAGGACTATTTACATAAAATCAGGCGAAAATATATATTGGAGCTCACATATGTCCGATTGAGACAAAATTTTGCACAGAACTCCGAATTAGGTTCGGATTGATGTATGCAAAGTTTTGTTGAAATCGGCTTATATTTAGATATAGCTCCTATATAGTTTCTTTGCACAGCGTACTGAAATTGGGGCAGGATGACCGACGAGATTTTTTTTTTAAATCGATTCAGATTTATATATAGCTTTCATATATATATTTTCATATATATATATATATATATATGATTTTATGTAAATTTAGTCTAGAATGTTTTCTGTTAAGGTTTGTTCAACTCGGTTCAGATTTAGATATAGCTCCGATATATACAATCGCTCAATTTTATTTTAATGGTACACCATAGATTCTGTTCGATTTGCACGATATTTGATTTACCTTATTGAATTGAATGTAAAATGACGTGTTTTAAGTTTAGGTGGGTTCAGATTTAGATATAGCTATGATATATGCAAATGGTTCATATATGGTAGCTGTGCGGCAGCATACAAAATTATTGCTCAGATATCTCCACATAATCGTGCTTTATTTTATTCAAAGGTACACCAAGTCAACCCGATTGACATGCCATTTTTCATAGATTTCCGATTCTATGTAGATCACACATTAAATTTCGGCAGATTCCTTTTTAATGGCCCTCCAAAGATGCTATGTCTGTTATATCTACATGATATTGTACATGTGAGCCTCTCTAATATATACCCAAAGTGGTAAAGGGTATTATATAGACGGCCCCGTCCGACTATTGAACTTTCCTTGCTGGTCTTTCATTGGGGTTTTCGATGCTGCGAGCTGCATTATTGCATCAAAATGTTTTCAAAAATTAACTCCAATTCTTTCTTGGCTATAAATTTGGATCCTTTCCAAAATCCTTAAAATATAGAATGCTACCCTAAAAACTTGACGAATATTCATAACTTTTGGCACCCTAAATATAAATATATATTCATCAGAAAGCAACAGCTAAGATATTGCTCATAGGATGCTTAGTATTGCTAATGGGAAATATCGGTTGGAAATAGCTTCTCTGCAGAATATTTTCGATATAGGCCCATGTTTTTGCATAGCCATATCTGAAACTCCTCCATTTCTAATATTTTGAAGGCTGTGGTTCGGCTTTCGGGGTTCTTAGTGCATAAAAATATATTTGTAGAAATTTTTAAATATGGGTTTATGTGTTGACACCGATCCCAAATCTCATCAAATTGTCGGTATTTTAAGCTTTTTTGCTCATGTTCCCACCAAAGTGACAGTAATGTGGCATTCCGGGCTTTTGAAATCTTGCACACATCTATTCAGAAAATTTCTGATATAAGTCAATGTTTTCCCAAATGATTCCCCCAGAAGTATATTCAGTTTGTCATTCTGGTTTCGTGGAGGTTGGAATATGTCTTTGCAGAAAATATTTAAAATATACCCACGTTTTTACATGGGACTTTGGGACTTTTTTATGACTTGAAATATTTCCTAAATATGGTTTCACATTGTCCTCATATACAGGTCCCGGTAAATTCTGTGGATGATATTTTCCGCATCATAAAAGTCCCGACAGATTTGTGTGATTTCGAAGTCTCATCACATGTCACAATTAAAGAACAAATATTTGTCGCTGCCTTCGTCCCCCTCCAATATCTTCATCAATTCAACACAATATTACATTATTCCATATCATTCACTCATTCATGCCGACCAAGTGCGAGAGAGATTTCAATACAACCGACAAATAAATTGATGTAGAGGTTTATCGTAAAAATTGTTTATTAAGCAAAAGCCGTAAGAGGACAAACGTAAACAGAATCCAATATCGGGAGAAAAAATTGCAAATGTTCCCAGAATATGCCAAATTTAATAAAGTGTTAAAATATAACAAACGAATTTACACACATTTGCAATATTTACAGATATTTTATATAAAACGGGCGCGTATATGTGCTGAACGACAATAGGACAAAAAATACCCACATTGAACCGCAGTAGTGGTGGAAATATTTACATGACTTAGTGGGGAGAGAGAGAAAAAATATATATTGTCACTTTGGTCAACCGAAAATTGGATTGAAAGTATTCACGTTTTCTCTTTTCGTGTTTTTTCAACAACAATTGGAGAAGAGACAATTTTTTTTTCGTTTTATGGAGGGAGGTATTTTGATTTTGATGGAAGGCAAAATAAAATATAGTTTCGTGTGTGTTCCATACAACGAAAGGTATACAGTTGTTATTTAATTGAGTATACGACACGTTGGTCCATTGTATCACAATGTTAATTGTGTTATTGATTTCAATATTTTGTTTACGCAATAATATGACAAATAATATTCAAACTTCCTGGTAGAAGACTTTTTTCTCCTGTTACCTTCTCTTTGGACCCTATGTTTCGAAGAAGCATTTCCGTCATACCCGATAAGTCCTTGTGTTAATTTCGTTAATAATTTAATTGATTTTAATTTAGCTAAGTATTGGTCTGCTGTATTTTTATACCCTACACAACTATGTTGTCAGGGTATTATAGCTTTGTGCAGCCCAAAAAGTTTGTAACGCCGCGAAATATTGGTTCTAGACCCACCTTTATGTATATCGATCGTCATGTCTCGACTAACTGAGTCGATCTAGACATGTGTGTTCTGTCCGTCCGTCTGTCCATTATAATTTGTAAACACGATACAGGCCACAGTTATGGACCAATCTTCACGAAATTTTGCATGTAGGATGGGTTCTGGCCAATGAAGGCCCCTATTGTTTTGGGAAAAGATCGGTTAATATTTAGGGGATGAAATGGACCAAATACTAAATTTTTATCGGTTTTCCTGGTCGCTCCAGAGGCCGCAATAATGGCCCGAACATCGTGAAATTTTGCATGGAGAAGGGGATCGGACCTAAGAATAAGCATGCCTGTTTTGTTAAAGATCGATCAATATTTAGCAGGTCAAATGGACCCTGACTTTTGTGTGAAAAATTGCAACATTTTTATTCTGGGGCGCATATACTAGCTCCTGAAGGACATATACTAGAGGCGTTGATAGTATGTCCAAGATGAGTTGTTGACCTTCAAATTGATGCCAATTATATGGCTGTATGTACTCCGATGAGGGAGTTATACGTAATTAAGTAAAGGTGACTATATGCATATTAATACTATTACTCCATTAGAGGACGGAAATGTCGCGCTGATCGCTTTGAAATTGTACATGAAGTTCCGATTATGGTCAAGGACGACGCTTATAATTTTCGCTGAAGTTGAGATTTCATTCAGAGGGTGCAATGAACCGAAAACTTTAATTTTGTCAAATTTTCTATGCGCTCTAGAGGCAATTATTATATACAGAACATCAAATATTTTACAAGGTGAAGGGAATCTGACCAACTACTCAGGGCGGCTGTTTGGATGATGGTCGGTCAATTTTCCGAGGTTCAAATCAACCAAAACCTAAAGTGACCAATTTTTTATTGTATGGCGTAAAAATTCTCTTCAAGAAAAAAATATTTTGGAAAATATGCAAGACTTAGAAAGAGGATTTGTTGATCTATAATCGGTAAATCGGTATCACGAAATATTGCCCAGGCTCAGAATATAGGACCGCCGAAAGTGTGCTTTTCGTGGTAGTTGTGTAGGGTATCATATGGTCGGCCCATCCGACCATACTGCTCCGCTCACTGGTTTCTCATGTAACCTCCTCTTAGGGTCCTACGTCCTACGCCGACTTACCCGATTAGACCATGTGTTCCAGTTATGTAGATTATTGGTTTGCTGTAATTTGTCCTTTTGAGAAAATGCATAGAATCACTTTCTAAGTCGATTTATGCAAGTCCGTCCATCCGTCTGTCTGTCCATGTCAGATTGTAAACAAACTACTGGTCGCATTTATGATCCGAATTGGATGAATGTGGGTATAGGTCACTTATTTGGCCCAATGACAAACCCTATTGAAATTAAATTGCACGAATTTTTGCACACCGCACTAAATTAAGTCTAGAACGATGTGTGCTAAGTTTCATGAAAATCGGTTCATATTTAGATATAGCTCCCATATATATTTTCGTCCGATTTAACGTAAATGGTCCATCAAAGTTCATAAATATCTTTCGATTTGCACGAAATTTGGCACAACGTAATGAACTATGTATGGAATGTTGTGTGCTAAGTTTGCTGAAAATCGGTTCAGATTTAGATATAGCTCCCATATATTTTCGTCTGATTTAATGTAAATGGTACACCAAAGTCCCTATACATCTTTCGATTTGCACGAAATTTTTCGCAGCGTAATAAATTAGGCCTAGAATGATGTGTATTGAGTTTCCTGAAAATCGGTTCAGATTTAGATATAGCTCCCATATATATTTTCGTCCGATTTAACGTAAATGGTCCATCAAAGTTCATAAATATCTTTCGATTTGCACGAAATTTGGCACAGCGTAATGAATTATGTATAGAATGTGTGAATTAGGTATAGAATGACGTATGTGAAGATACCGGTTCAGATTTAGATATAGCTTCCATTTATATTTTCGTCCGATATATTTTCGTCCGAAATTTGGTACAGCGTAATAAACAAGGTCTAGAATGTTGTGTGTCAAGTTTCGTGAAAATCGGTTTAGATCTAGATATAGCCGATTTAATGTAAATGGTGTACCAAAATTCCCTTAATATCCTTCGGTTTGCGCAGAATTTGGCACTGGGTAATGAATTAGGTCTAAAATGACGTTTGGTAATTTTCCTAAATCGGTTCAGATTTAGATATAGCTTCTATATCTGACCAAATGAAAAATTTAGTATCGGTTGCAGAATGAAATATTTATGGATCCAATTTCATTTTACAGGTCCTTTAAAAATGCGACGTCTGTTAGGATTCATCTGTTGAGTATATCCAAAGGGGTGAAGTGTATCATATAGTCGGCCCGTCTGACTTTACTACTTTCCTTACTGGTTTTTCTCTAGGTGGCGCTAGGTTGGTTATTGAACTGTCAGGGGGCTTCGGATGAATTTCCTACGGAGGTGGCAATTAGCCTATTTTCACAAAATTTTGGATAACTGGGATTCAAAACCCTGAAACCACCAATTTATAGTCTGCACATTATGCCCTGAAATGGTAAATTAAATTATTAATTTTTTATATACTAACATATTTTTTTTTTTAAATTTTTATTTCAGTATGTTATCATGATTTTATTTTATTATATTTATGTCCATTTATTTAAATTAAATTTCAACAAACTAAAAATCAATAGTTTTTCTGTTATTTTGGTGTTATACTGTTGACTAACTAACGATAATGTCCAACTATATTAAATTACAAGGGCTTTCCGATTATTTACGATGTGCAATAATAATTTTAATTATTACACATTATCACATATTAATTAAAAGCAACACAATAGTGTTCATAGAAAATAAACAAAAAACGAAATATGTAAACAATTTATTGAATAAAAATTAAATGAGAACTCACAAAAAACATTTAGAAAAATAAATATATGCTTGCAACCGGGGAATTTATTGATGATTGATAAACAAATTGTATGAAATTTTAAATAAATATAGAACACATATTAGGGACACATATTTATGCGAGACTTATGGAGTTTAAAAGTTAATATAAACATTTTTTTCTCATATTTAATCATGTGGGAATTGGTCTAAATTTAAATAAATTGACTTTATTGTCTGTGATAGTGATCGAAATGCCCCATTGCACCCAATTTGTATGAACAAGTATCCTAAAATAGTGACTAATGTTGATAATTTTTGGTAGGAAGATTTGCTACCCAATAATAATTCGAAATACTAAATTATAGCTATTTTGGTTGAAAAAATGTGTCTCGAAATCCTCAAACTACCGAATTTCGGGGTACTATTACATGGGGTATATCGTAAAAAGTTTGCAAAAATTGATTTTTGGCAAGAATACCAAATAATAACTACTTTGTTTGAAAAACGTGTCGAAACTCACCAAAATACAGAATAGGTGGGTATTCCCTTTTATGACCTATGGACCTATATCGATCATTAAGATGATGAACCCATATATATTTTTGTCCAATATCAGGAAAAAGGTGGTCTCATGTTTAAAAGATTGACACTAAATTTCGAAAAACGTTCGAAAAAATGCAATGATGCAGTTGCAGACATAGCATAGACCGACTCGTCAATTGTTACTATATATCGACGCCTCCGAAGAATAGTATGCTAAGTCTGAAAAGTGTGTTTTTCAGTAGAAGCTCTCAAAATATGAAAGTTTCATATATCTTACGGACCATGATAAGTACATTTTTGCTCATAACTTTGGTTTGGATTGGCCGATGATTACCAACATTTCAGAGAATTTAAATTAAGGACCGTAGTATCTAAAAACGTAAAGAACTTTAAAACATGCTAAGTCGACTTAGCACACAATAGTTCGGAGGCGTCGATATATTCTACCTACTTTTTAATTGTTAATTGTGCTTCAGATAATCAACGGGTGTTCGATTGGGATTTTGAACAGTGTGATTTGCTACAACAGAATGAAGGTGGGATATGGGATATTACGATCACCCACCTCTTGGACATACTATCAACTCCTCGGGTCTATGTCTTTCAGAGGTAAATATATACGCTATAGAATACAATTTTAGTAATTTCTCACACAAAAGTCAGGGTCCATTTGACCCGCTTAATATTGACCGATCTTAATGCATAATTATTCTTTGGCCCGATCGCCTTCTCCATCTAAAAATTCTTGATGTTTGGACCATAATTGCGGCCTCTGGAGCGACCAGAAAATTAGACATAAATAAGGTTTTTGGCCCATTTCATCCCCTAAATATTAACCGATCTTTTCCAAAAACAATAGAGGTCTTCATTGGCCAGAACCCATCCTACATGCAAAATTTTGTGAAGATTGGTCCATAACTGTGGCCTGCATCGTGTTTACAAATTATAATGGACGGACGGACGGACGAACACACATGTCTAGATCGACTCAGCTAGTCGAGATATGACGATCGGTATACTTAAAGATGGGTCTAGGACCAATATTTCGCGGCATTTCAAACTTTTGGGGCTGCACAAAGCAACATTGTTGTGTAGGGTATAAAAATAATAATATGAACAAGTGAATAAGCGTTAAGTTCGGCCGGGCCGAACTTTGGATACCCTCCACCACAGATATACTGACAGGTACTAGAAATGAACATTTAGGGAACATACCAAAAAGTGGACCTATACCGACATTTAATGTAATGTATGTAAACTATAGTACAAATTTAAGAAATTTTTAATGGATAATTATACCCTCAGCCTTATGGCTAATGAGGGTGTATACAATTTACACCGTGAAAATGTGCATCATAGAAATATTGGTTCTAGACCCCATGTTTCTTTGGACCAAATCCGTTTCAGAAAATTTACATTTCATCCAAACTCTGCCAATCTTATTATTTCTTCCAAATTTAGTTCAAATTCGAAGATAGGGTATATCGGTCCACTCCTTCTGGTACCTCCCACACAGGGGCTAGGTTTAAATACGGGTTATAGTTCATATATAGTTCATTATCAAACCTTACGTTCTAGTTTTTTATCTCGATATCCCCCACAGGTGATATAGTTACAACAGAGTCTTAGAACCAAACTCAAAAAAGGGGGTTATATGGGGAAGGGGGCGAATATTAATAATTTTTTGTAGGGAGATTTGTTACCATATGCGACTAAAAATACCAAATTGCAGCAAATTCGGTTGAAAAACGCGCTCAAGAACCCCAAAATACCGAAAATTGGGGGTACCCTTATATTGGGGCTATCCGAAAAAATGGACCTATATTCATAATATTTTGTGGAGAGATTTGGAACCTATTAGGAACTCAATGTACCAAATTTCAGCAAATTCGGTTGAAAAACGCGCTCAAGAACCCCAAAATACCGAAAATTGGGGGTACCCTTATATTGGGGCTTTCCGAAAAAATGGACCTATATTCATAATATTTTGTGGAGAGATTTGGAACCTACTAGGAACTCAATGTACCAAATTTCAGCGTATTCGGTTGAAAAACGCGCTCAAGAACCCTAAAATACCGAAAATTGGGGGTACTGTTATATGGGGTCTACCAGAAAAAGTGGACCTATATTTATAATTTTTTGTAGGGACATCAAATACCCAATAAGAACCCAATGCCTTAAAATACCGAAATTTTTTTTTTCAACCGAATTGCAGCAAATTCGGTTGAAAAACGCGCTCAAAAACCCCAAAATACCGAAAATTGGGGGTACCCTTATATTGGGGCTATCCGAAAAAATGGACCTATATTCATAATATTTTGTGGAGAGATTTGGAACCTATTAGGAACTCAATGTATCAAATTTCAGCAAATTCGGTTGAAAAACGCGCTCAAGCTCCCCAAAATACCGAAAAATTGGGGTAACCTTATATGGGGCTATCCGAAAAAATGGACCTATATTCATAATATTTTGTGGAGAGATTTGGAACCTATTAGGAACTCAATGTACCAAATTTCAGCGTATTCGGTTGAAAAACGCGCTCAAGAACCCCAAAATACCGAAAATTGGGGGTACTGTTATATGGGGTCTACCAGAAAAAGTGGACCTATATTTATAATTTTTTGTAGGGACATTAAATACCCAATAAGAACCCAATGCCTTAAAATACCGAAAATTGGGGGTACGGTTATATGGGAACTATGCCTAATCGTGGACCGATATATCCCATCTTCGAACTTGACCTGCCTGCAGACAAAAGACAACCCAATGCAAAATTTCAAACACCCTATCTCAATTCCTTCAGAAGATAGCGTGATAACAACAGACGGACGGACGGACATGGCTAGATCGTCTTAGAATTTTACTCTGATCAAGAATATACATACTTTATAAGGTCGGAAATGAGTATTTCGATGAGTTACAAACGGAATGACAAAATTAATATACCCTCCATACTATGGTGGAGGGTATAAAAACAAGAATACATTATTGTGTAGAGCCTAAATAACTCAGTACCGGCGGGTGTCGTTTATCTGCTCACGAGGCACAATACAACAGTCCTAGAAAGCGGAAAGAGCGTTGAGGCCGATAAGATGGTTATGAAAGTGAGCAACGACATCGCCAAGCTTACTACAAGAAATTATCAGTTATCTCAGCACAAAAGCAATGGACCAATGCTCAGAAACATAAACCAGACGGTCCCTCCACTCGGAAGTGGCAAAGGGAAGAGATGACGAACACCAAACCCGAAAAAAAGAAAAATGGCTTCCCGTTGGCTGATAGCAATATAAGACTGCCAAAATCCATTGGCTGAGGCTGACAGCAGCAACGAGGTTAACAGGAGGCACAGCAAATACGAGTTCAAGGGAGATTCCATTGATCTGGAGAGGTGCAGTTTAAAGTGTGAATATCTAATGCTGGATTTCGAAACATTAAAAAGCATCGAAACCCTGAGAAAACTAGTGGCGGATATTGTCCCAATAAATGAGCCAAACAGGCAAAGAAAACTGGTAAGGAAGTAGTGACACTAACTCACATCACAGTGACGCTAAATGCGTGGGGTAGTACTAATAAAACAAAAAGATCAGAACCTCTTAGATTTAATTAATACTAATGATCTAATAACACTCAACCTAGGCACTACACCAACCACTGTTAATAGAATTAGAGATGTGGTACTAAATATAACTATATGATCAGTAAATTTAATAAACGAGGTTTAAGAATGAGGAGTCCCACAGGAGTACTTCTTCTCTGACCATCGCGTGACTAGAGTCACCTAATTAACCAGTAAGGTAACTTCAAAAGTCGGCCGACTATATGACACCCTTCACCACTTTGGATACATACAAGAGATGCTAATATATACAATATCCTGAAGGTAGGACATACACTAAGTGTGTGATAAACATAGATACTTGAACTAATTAAAAAAAAAACCGTAAATCTATGAAAAATGGCATGTCAATCGCATTCTTTTCTATACCTTTTGTATAAAATAAAGCAAAATAATGTATGTGGAAATATGTATAAATCTGGATCAAATTCAGCAACCGTGGCATATATTATCTAGTATACTGCAGCACCGTACGCTGTCCACAATTTTACCTTGTGTTTAGGCTCCCTAATTCTGTACGTTATGTAAAATTTAGTTTGAATCGGACAAATATCATTTAACAAGCAGTAAGGAAAGAAATAAAGTCGGACGGGGCCGACTATATGATACCCTTCACCACTATGGGTATATTAAACAGGACTATTATCATGAAATGGTATGAAATAAAATATGTGATATTTATCTAAATGTGAAACGACCTAGATCTATCCATAAACATGTCATTCGTTTGTTACAATGGGACTAAAGTATGTAATTCGACTTCAAACAAATATCAATAGGTCATCCGTTGGGCTATGTCGGAAATTGTAGAAATCGCAACTGCGTTATTCTATGCTCAATTTTGTACGTTGTGCAAAAATTTGATGTCAATCTGAGGAGTTTTATGCACAACTTACTTAAAATCGGACGAACATATATATGGAAGCTATATCCAAATAGGAACCGATTTCAACGAAACTTGTCACAGGTTAGGTTATACTAATTTCAGTACGTTTTGTTCCTATCAGCCATATAATGGTTTTTTGGTGCGTCAATTACTTAAAATCAATCTACAATATAAGGGAGCTATATCTAAATCTCAACCGATTTTCTCAAAACTTGGTACACATCATTCTGGATTAAATTCAGTACGCTATGCAACATAAGAACTGTGGTACATTGTAGATTAAATCGGACGAAAATATATATATCTAGATCTGTACCGATTTTCACGAAACTCAGCACACATCATTTCAGCACGAATTCAGTCGAAATTATGTGCAAATCGAAAGATATATGTGGTGTACCATTTACATTAAATCGGACAAAAATATATATGGGAGCTATATCTAAATCTTGACCGATTTTCACGAAACTTGGCAGACATTACTATAGGCTCATTTCAGTACGTTATGCCAAATTTCGTGCAAATCGAAAGATATACAGGGCTTTGGTGCAACATTTACATGAAATCACACGAAACTATATATGGTACCTATGTCTAAATGTGGACCGATTTTCACGGAACTAGGCATATATCACTCTAGGCTCAATTCAGTACGTTATGCCAAATTTCGTGCAAATCGACATATATTTAGGGTCTTTGGTGTACCATTTACATGAAATCGGACGTATGGGCGATATATTCAAATTTGAACCGATGTTCACGAAAATTGGCAGACATCTTTCTAGACCTAATGCCAAATTTTTTAAATCAGACTAAAATATATATGGGAGCTATATCAAAATCTGAACCTATATCTAAATCTGAACCAATTTTCACGAAAATTGGCAGACATATTTCTAGACCCTATTCATTACCCTGTGCCAAATTCTTTAAATCAGACTAAAATATATATGGGAGCTATATCAAAATCTGAACCGATTTTCACGAAACTCTGCACGCATCATTCTAGACCTTATTCAATACGCTGTGCCAACTTTCGTGCAAATCGAAAGATATATAGGGGCTTTGGTACACCATTTACCTTAAATTGGACGGAAATATATATGGGAGCTATATCAAAATCTAAACCGATTTTCACGAAAATTGGCAGACATCATTCTAGACCTTATTCATTACCCTGTGCCAAATTTCGTGCAAATCGAAAGATATATAGGGGCTTTGGTACACCATTTACCTTAAATCGGACGAAAATATATATGGGAGCTATATCTAAATCTGAACCGATTTTTCCCAGTTTCAATAGGGTTGTCCTTGGGCCAAGCAAATGAGCTGTGGCAAATTTCATCCAATTTGGTTGATAAATGCGACCTGTACTTTGTTTACAATTTAACATGGATGCATAACTTAAA
>NW_026881097.1:0-33592 GCF_032173495.1 Musca vetustissima | reverse complement strand
TCTGTGGTCTAAAGAGGCATTTTAAGGTCTTTAAACGCTTCTAACGCCTAGAAAACGCATTTTAATTTTCTGTGATCTAAAAAGGCATTTTAAGGCCTTTAAAAGCTTCTATCGCCTAAAAACGCATTTAAATTTTCGGTGGTATAGGCTTCATTCGCCTAAAAAAGGCGTTTTAATTTTCGGTGGTCTAAAAAGGCATTGTGAGGCCTTTAAAAGCTTCTAACGCCTAAAAACGCATTTTAATTTTCTGTGGTCTAAAAAAGGCATTTTAAGGCCTTTATAGGTTTCTATCGCCTAAAAAAGCATTTTAAGGCCTTTTTTTATATATTTACTCCTGAAGGATATAGACCCCAAAGTTGATAGTACATCCAAGGGTGGTTGACCTTTAAATAGATACCAAATATAGTGATGTATCTGTTCGAATATGGGAGTTACACTCAAAAATTTGCAGGTGCTTTACGTATTCAGATATTATTCAGTAACCCATTAGATGGCGGAAATATAGCCTTGATCGCTTTGAAATTTTGTATGAGGTTCCAGTTATGGTCATGGACAATGCCTTTAATTTTCGGTGATGATCAGATAACCATTTTGGCATGAAGTGGACCGAAAACTTAATTTTTTGTTCTAAATGATGTGTGTCAAGTTTCGTGGAAATCGGTTCAGATTTAGATATAGCTCCCATATGTATTTTTTTTTGGTTTTAATCTGTGTAATAAAATAAAAAAATGGATTTCGGAAAATAGTGCTTATGTATGTGAAGAGTACTAAATGGTAATAAACATGATATTAGATGTAGAAATAGAGGTGGAATTCGGAACTATAGTACAACAAATTATACAGTATTCACGATTTCCATATGAAATATGTTTTTGTATTCCCTTTTCGCATACGAAGTAGCGGGCACTTTGCTAGTTACAAATAAAGAAGTACATAAAATACGTCATTAAACACAACAAGAATTTTAGTGGAGAAAAAAAAAACAGTAAGGAAAATAGTAAAGTAGTAAAGTCGGGCCAACTGGGCCAACTATATGATACCCTTCGCCCTTTGGGTATGTTCTACATATGTCTCCTAAGAGACTCCTCCTTTTCGAAAGAACATGTACATGACATTGAACAAACTTGAATATGTGATGTGGGACCTATGCTACATTTCGTTAGGGAAAGTTTAGAGTCGTTTGCGTATAATGGGACAAATTTATGTAAATCGATTTTATTTACATAAAATTTAATCTCAATCAGATACCCTTAACACACATAATTCTGCACTTAATTCAGTACGCTATGTCAAATTTCGTGCAAATCGAAAGATATATAGGGCATTTGGTGCACCATTTAAATTAAATCGGACGAAACTATATATGGGTGCTATATCTAAATTTGAACCGAAACTTAGCACACATAATTCTACACCCAAATCAGTACACTGTGCCAAATTTCGTGCAAATCGAAAGATATATAGGGACTTTGGTACAGCATTTGCATAAAATCGGACAAAAATATATATGGGAGCTATATCTAAATCTGCACCGATTTCCACGAAACTTAGTACACATAATTCTACACCAAATGCAGTACACTGTGCCAAATTTCGTGCAAATCAAAAGATATATAGGGACTTTGATACAGCATTTACATAAAATCGGGCGAAAATATATATGGGAGCTATATCTAAATTTGAAACGATTATTCCCAATTTTAGTAGCGTTCGTACTTGGGCGAAATGAATGAGCTGTGCCAAATTTCATCCAATTCGAATAATAAATGCGACCTGCACTTTGTTTACAATTTTACATGGACAGACAGACGGACAGACGGACGGACATGCATAAATCGACTTAGAAAATGATTCTATGCATATTCTCAAAAGGAACCATGTGTCTATCTCGTTTCCTTTTGCCTGTTGTAAGCATATGCTCAAGGACATAACACCCTGTACCACAGTGTGGTGAAGGGTATAAAAATCTCCATCGACATCGATCTTAACGTTGATTTAAAATATATGCTTCATAGAACTGTAACTAGCTTGACATATTTCTTGTTTCCCTCATTGTCCCTCGATTTGTAGTCTGAAAAATACCTACATAAATTTTCACATCTCTTCTTGATATGCCATACAAAAGATCTACTTCAAATAAAGTACACCATAACGAACGTAATTCGTCATTCCGTTGTATAAGTATCCTGATATTTAAATTATACTGTGTATATGCTCTCACCTGTGCAATATTCAATTTACACTGAAAACTGCATAAATTCCTTAAGAATGCTTCAAATATAACCTCCTTCGAAGAATACTTCGCACATACATAGCAAATGTGATATTTGATTACAATGGCGGAATCATTTACGTCATGATTGTGCATATGTGACATTACATTTTTTAAAAGAAAAATTCCACAATATGGGAAGTTTTACTTTAATTGGAAATGTGGTAAATTAATAAATATTTTTTTAAAGGAGGTTTCAATAACATGACATTTTTAAATTTTTATATCCTACCCCACACTGTGGTACAGGGAATTATGTCCAAAATATATTAAGTTTTGTTGGAATTGGCTAAAAATTATGTATCAATTATATTGATATACTTATGTTGTCCGTCTATACTGCTGTGCTTCCAGATTTAATTGTAATGTTGTTATATTACCGCATTACGACTGTAACACGTTGCTTCTTAAGAGGTGTGTGTGTGCAATCTACAATCCCTTTGAGGAGGTGTTACAGGATATGAGAAGTAAACACTAAGTAAAGAACAACAAACCCACTTCCTATTCACAATCATATATACTTTTTTGGCAACTATTCAACTTGCCTCAAAAAAACATGAGCTTGTTAACATTTGTAAAATTCAATTTTTGTTGGAAAAATTTACATCTTTACAACATTTGCCACGATATGCCAATTTAGTACATACGCACAGGCACACAAATGCACCGTCTAGCTTTCGGGCAACAATGTTCTTTGATATATTTACATTTTTATGTATTCCGTTTCTTTCCTTTCATTTTGGGTAGTTCTAAAGAATTACTTCCTATTCAGTGTGCAAGATAAATGACCATTTGAAAAATGCCAATGGGGGAAAAAAAGAAACAACAGAAACGACTACCATCCCTGTAGTGCGGGAACAATCAACGACCAAAAACTATTATTACAGGTGCCAAGTCATCTAAAATGAGCATTTGTAAAGAAAAGGGAAATATATATTATATATGTTAACTTGTAATTTGTATGCTGAATGTTGAAATTTTGAACGATGTTCATTACATAGCTGTTGCTGGAGTATATTTTCAAGATGGAATGACACGAATTGTTGTAACATAGTTTGTAACTAAAATATCACTAACATTGTTTATATTTAATGATTTGAAAACAAACAAAAAATAAATAAATTGTATAAATTAATGGCCATTAAAATTTCGAGCAAGATAAACGTTGCAAGACTTCTTGAAAGGTATACAATGGGAATATTCCCCAACATTTTCTCACTAGATTTTTTTTAGTTTATCGCCATGTATAACGTATGACAATACACATGTTTATTAGTGACCGGAAAAACAAAAAATGGACAACGTGCACCAGTAAGAAAATTACAAATGTCGGATGGGCGGACTATCTGCTATCCTTGACATATATAGGGATGAAATGTTCCAAAGATTTATATTATATCAGATGTAGGATGTATCAAGAACCAATTGGGTATTTGGAGCACCGCCTAGATGAATGGAGCAAACAAAATTTTGCACAGATTACTGAATTGAAATCGGTTCAGATTTTGATGTATCTCATATATTTAATTTCGTCCGATTTTATGTGAATAGTGCACAATAGATGCATCACATTTTGTTAAACATATTGAATTAGGTCTAACATAACGTATGCCAAGTTCTGTTGAAATCGGTTTAGTTTTAGCCATATATAATTTCGTCCGATTTAGATAAATTAAGACATACTCCGATTAAGACAAAATTTTGCGCACCGTACTGAGTTACGTCCGAATAGACGTATGCAAAGCTTTGTTAAAATCGATTCAGATTTAGATATAGCTCCATATATATTTCTTCCGAATTTATTTAAATTCTGCACGCAACTCCAAGTATTTGTCCGATTGAGACAAAATTGTGAGCAGCGTACTGAAATATGTCCGGTTTGATATTGTGAAATTTTCTTAAATGGTTTTTGTCTTAGACATAGTTCGCGTATGTAGATTTGTCCGATTTTATGTAAATGGTCCCCACACTCCCAAGGTTTGTCCGATTGAGACAAAATTTTGCTGAACGAACATACTTAAGTTGTCATATCTGTGAAGTGTGATTGAGATCGGTACAGATTTAGATATACCTCCATATAACGTGTCATTCTATTTTATTTTAAATGCACCCCACTACGATTGGGTATAGCTCCCATTTGTATACCCTTCACCTCACTGTGGTACATTGTATTATGTCTTTGTGCACATGATTGTAACAGGCAAAAGGAATCGAGATAGACCCATGATTCCTTTTGAGGATATGCATAGAATCACGTTCTGAATCGATTTATGCATGTCCGTACGTGAACAAAGTACAGGTAGCATTTATGATCCGATTTGGATGGTCCAAGGACGAACCTTTTTGGAGAAAATCGGCCCATATTTAGATATAGCTCCCATATATATTTTCTTCCGATTTAATGTAAATGGTGCACTAAAGTCTCTATATATCATTCGACTTGTACGAAATTTGGCATAGGGTACTGATTTAATGTGAATGGTCCGAGGTAATGTAAATGGGGCACCAAAGCCAATTTTCACGAACTTTGACATAAGGTACTGAGTTATGTCTAGGATGATATGTGTTAAGTATCGGTTCAGACTTAGATATAGCTCCAATATATATATATATATATATTTTCGTCCGATTTAGTGTAAATGGTACACCAAACTCCTATTTACACAAAATTTTGCACAACGTATCAAATTGAGACTATATATATGTATATTTCGAACGGTTGTCTGACTGAGATACAGTGCGGCATACCAAATAACGTTTATTAAGTTTTAATCGATTTACAACCAGTGAGCGGAGCAGTATAGTCGGACGGGGCCGACCATATGATACCCTACACAACTTCCACGAAACCCTAATTTTCTATGTTTCGATATTCTGAGCTTGGACAATATTTTTGCGATATTTGCACCCTCCTAAAGCGACTAGACGTCTACAAATATTATTAATATCCAGATCCCCTTCACCGTGGGTTGTGTTGTGATGTTCGGCTTTCAATAGTAGCCTATAAATCGCCTCATAAAAAACACCAACAATTAAGTTTTCGGTTAACTTCATCCCAATATTATTATCTGATCATCACCGAAAAGTATAGGCGTTGTCCATGACCTTACATGAATCCTCATTGAAAATTTCAAAGCGATCTGCGCTATATTTCCGCCCTCTAGTGTGATAATGGGTTACTAAATAATATATGAATACGTAAGGACCTGTAAATATTTAAGTGTAACTCCCACATCCGAGTACACACAATTGGTATCAATTTAAAGGTAAACCACTCCTCTTGGATATACATTCAATTTCTCGGGTTTATGTCCATCAGGAGTAAATATATATGTCATAGAATACACATGTTGTCATTTTCCACACAAAAGTCAGGGACCATTTGAGCCCCTAAATATTGACCAATCTTTATCAAAACAGGCATGCTTATTCTTTGGCCCGATCCCCTTCTCCATGCAAAAATTCATAGTGTTTGGGCCATAATTGCGGCCTTTGGAGCGACCAGAAAAACCGAAAAAAATAAAGTTTTTTGTCCATTTCATCCCCTAAATATTAACCGATCTTTTCCAAAAACAATAGGGGTCTTCATTGGCCAGAACCTATCCTACATGCAAAATTTCGTGAAGATTGGTCCATAACTGTGGCCTTTATCGTGTTTACAAATTATAATGAACAGACGGACGGACGCACGAACATACATGTCTAGATCGACTCAGCTAGTCGAGATATGACGGTCGGTATACTTAAAGGTGGGTCTAGGACCAATATTTCGTGGCGTTACAAACTTTTGGAGCTACACAAAGCTATAATACCCTGACAACATAGTTGTGTAGGGTATAAAAATGTGTCCCATTGCACGCAAACGACTCTAAATCTGCCCGAATGAAATGAAATTAGCATAGGTTTCAGAATGACATTTGTTCGGATTGATGCTAGTCGAATCACATATAAATAACGATAACATCTTTTTGGATACATTGTCGAGGATACCCATAGTGGTTAAGGGTATCATATAGTCGACTTAGTCCGACTTTATTACTTTCCATACTGGTCATTTTAGCCCAATTTTGTGCAAATGGTGCACCGAGGAACCTATGTTCAGATATTATTGGATTGAAATCGAAATTTTACAAATCAATTCAGATTTATATATAGCTTCCATATATATTTCAATCCGAATTCATCTAAATGGTGTGCCATATAACTTAAGTTTTTACGATAGAAACGTTTTTGTGCACAACTTATCAAATTGAAGATAAAATAACGCCCATTGGATATTGAAAAATATATTCAGAAATAGATCTAAACCCTATATATGTTCATCTACTGCATCATAGCTATAGACGGGTGTCGGGTTTGCTTCAAATCCGTACAGATTTACATAGTTCCCTTTGTACATAATTTTGTTTGATTTCATGGAAAGGGTACATCAAACACCCTAAGTCTGCCCGACTGACATGCAATTTTCCAAAAGTTTAACATTATGCATTAGTGTGGATTAACACCGGTTCATACATGTATATAGATCACACATTTAATTTCGTCCGATTTCATGCCTCTGTCCCTCCAAAGACCAAAATCATAAGAAATGACAACTGTTATGCAGATTTTAAGTAGGTATGTATTTCAGTACATTGCAATAAGGATCTTAGGATCATCTATTGGACGTACCCAAAGTGATGAGGGGTATCACACAGTCGGCCCCGTCCGGCTTTTGCTCTCTGTCCTTACTGGTATGTGTTCACTTTTACAATATACATTAAGGTTATTGACAACGTGTCGTATGACCCATGTCCATATTAAACTCATTTCGATTATCTATATCCCTAGTAAGTAGATAAAAGGGGAATGAAGCATGATATTAAACCATTACCTCTATTATGTACATCTCTTTATTTACAAATATACATATTCAAGCAAGCAACCGTATCTACTGATAATCCAGTTCACAGATATATTTCTTCAATGGACTTTATCGTTAGGCACTGTTAATCTCTTTGACAATTGACGACCATTAAAAAAGGATTTACAAGTAACAATTTACAGTAGATCTAATTAAATACATGTCCATGGACACATTTGCTTCCATTTCAGCTATTTTATTTTTCTTGTCATTTATTCAGATCGGATAGTTTGCATCAATTCTTGCATTTAAAATTAATTTAACAATTAATTTATACGCTCGTTTGAATAGAGAATTACGATGATGATGGTGGCGGTGGCGGCGGCGGCGGCGATGAGGACGTCGACGACCACTACAACAATGGCACCATGGTAATGAGCTGTATAGTCGAGTGTATACACAATGACATATACACTCGACTATACAGCTGAAAATGTTTTATTTCATTTGTTACACTTGAAGGAATATAATTTTTCGAGTTGACATTACACTGAAAAAATCCATACTTAAACACGTATTTTTCACTTCACTAAGTTGAAATTCATTGTGGCATTTTTACGCCACAGTCCGACTCGCAATTCAATGGGGATGAACGACGACAAAGATCCAAATACGAAATGTGAATCTGTATTTTTGAGTGAGTGTGCAACAATAGCGTCAACATTTATTGCTGTAGTGGTAGCAATGCGAATAGTTATAATATCATCATGGAAAATATATCTCAAATAAGAACTCAATGCCCTAGAAGAGTCGATAAAATTAATGAAGCGTTTAAGTAGTAACAAGCACTACCAAATGACGTCAGCTCTTAAAAAAGGGACTCAGGCCAACCGACCGACAATCAGTGACAAATAATCAATTATGTAAGTATGTGTATGTGATAAAAGTTAATCCAAAAAATTATGTTTGTTGTTCTACGATTACAAGCACTACCACTTCTTAAAAAGGGACTCAGGCCAACCGACCGACAATCAGTGACAAATAATCAATTATGTAAGTAGGTGTATGTGATAAAACTTAATAAAAAATTAAATTTGTTGTTCTACGATTGTAATGCATTTTCCAACCTTTAAAATGGAATGAAGGAAATATGACGTCAGTTCTTAAAAAAGGCCGGACCTAAGTTTTTGTACCCTTCGGTCGGAACCTTCTTATGGGGACTTTGTTATTGCAATACTATCATGGTAGTAGGTTGTTCTTATTCTGAAAATATAATATTCCAAATAACAGACACTCATTTTAGAAAATTGTGGTAGAAACCTCAATATACCGAAAATGAATGTAAAATAACAACTGGAAAGACGTTTTTTAATCACCATTATATCAAAAGATGAGAAAATTCGTTTAAAAATACTAACGAAAATAGTGCAAGGCCTTTATATGTAAAAAATGAGTTTTGCCCTCCAATATCCGAGAAATTTAAATAACAGTGTTAAAAAGAGGCTTAAATTACTCACAATGGGTCTCTACCCTTATATATGTATATATTAGCCTTCATGAACCCTATATACCAAATTACGTTCACATCGGTGGGAAAATTCCTGTTAATGTCTTCTAATTACCGAAAATAGGACGGTCGCTTTTTAAAAGAGCGTTATACCAAAATGTACAGCTCGCATTTATGATCCGATTTGGATGAAATTTGGTATAGGTCACTTGGTATAGGTCAATTGGGAAAAATCGGTTCAGATTAAGATATAGCTCCCATATATATATTTAACCGATTTAATGTAAACGGTCCCTATATATCTTTCGATTTGCACGAAATTTGGTAATAATCATTTACGTCTAGAATGATGTCTGCCAAGTTTCATGAAAATCAAGATTTAGATATAGCTCTCATATATAGTTTCGTCCGATTTTATGTAAATGGTCCACCAAAGTCCCTATATATCTTTCGATTTGCACGAAATTTAGCATATCGTATTCAATTAAGTCTAGAATGATGTGTGCTAAGTTTCGTGAAAATCGGTTCAGATTTAGATATAGCTCCCATATATATAGCTCCCACCAAAAGTCCCTATATATCATTTGATTTGCACGAAATTTGGCAGAGCGTTCTGTATTAAGTGCAGAATGATGTGTACTGAGTTTGGTGAAAGTCGGTTGAGATTTAGATATAGCCATATATAGTTTCGTCCGATTTTATGTAAATGGTGCACCACAGTCCCTCGTTGAAATCGGTCCAGATTCAGATATAGCTTCTATATCTGACCAAATGAAAAAAAAATAGTATAGGTTGCAGAATGACATGTTTATGGATCCAATTTCATGTTGATGGTCCTTTAAAAATGCGAAGTCTGTTAGGATTCATCTGTTGAATATACCCAAAGTGGTGAAGGGTATCGTATAGTCGGCCCTGTCCGACTTTAATACTTTCGTTA
This sequence comes from Musca vetustissima, assembly GCF_032173495.1. Taxonomy (NCBI): domain Eukaryota; kingdom Metazoa; phylum Arthropoda; class Insecta; order Diptera; family Muscidae; genus Musca; species Musca vetustissima. Next base: position 24,033 of record NW_026881097.1, on the reverse strand, counting down.
CTGGTTTACATTTTATTTAATGAAAGCAAACAATTTCGGAAATAGCATAAAATTTTAGAATAAGTTTAAATTTGTTAAATTGGCCCATTCCCGGCGAAGCGTTTGCTTGATGTGATTGACACCTTGGTATTTTTTAGTGCCAAACTTGCTTTCCAAAATACTCCAGACACAATAGTCCAACGGATTGGTATATGGAGATTTTGGTGGCCATTGTGCGCTGGAAATGAAGCGAGGGACCTCATTTTGTGACCATTTTCGGGTGGCTCGTTCTGGGTGTTATGGTGCTGGTTCCTGTTGGAATGTCCAAGGAATGTTCTCCAGAATATTTTCGCGATAATATTGGGCATTTATTCTGATACCACTGTCGATTAATACGAGCGGCCCACACGGCTGTTATGGCGGCCCACACCATCACCATGGCCGGTGCTTGAGTTCTAGTGGCCAACCGAAGGTGCACATTTTCAACTAAACACGATAATTTTGTTTGTTTACAAACTGCTGGACAACGAATGTTTTGGACAAGTGAGACAGCCCCAAGACTTTGTAACGCCGCGAAATATTGGTCCTAGACCCACCTTTAAGCATACCGATCATCATATCTCGACTAGCCGAATTGATCTAGACATGTATGTTCGTGCGTCCGTCCGTCTGTCCATTATAATTTGTAAACACGATACATGCCACAGTTATGGACCAATCTTCGCGAAATGTTGCATTTAAGATGGGTTCTGTCCAATGAAGACCCCTATTGTTTTTGGTAAAGATCGCTTAATGTTTAGGAGATAAAATGGACCAAATACTTAATGCTTGTCGGTTTTTCTGGTCGCTCCAGAAGCCGCAGTTATGGTCCAAGCATCTCGAATTTTTACATGGAGAGGAGGATTGGGCCATAGAATAAGCATGCCTGTTTTGATAAAGATCGGTCAATATTTAGCGGGTCAAATGGACCCTGACTTTTGTGTGAAAAATGACAAAATTTGTATTCTATAGTGTATATATTTACTCCTGAAGGACATAGAACCGATGAGTTGATAGTATATCCAAGAGGAGTGGTTGACCTCTAATCGGGCAAGAGGGTGCAACTATCACGAAATATTACCCAGGCTCGGAATAAAAACCCACAGAAAGATAGAGTTCTGTGGTAGTTGTGTAGGGTATCGTATGGTCGGCCCCGTCCGACTCTACTGCTCCTCTCACTGGTTTCTTTCTGTTGCGGTGTAAGTTCTTGCACTTTTTGGAATTTCAATGACTTTTTCCGAGCTCAATTTTCTATATTTACCGAATGGAATATTGCAATATGTTCAGCTCACGAGCCATTTTTCGGCCACTGCGACGCGGGTTTCGATCAAGTCGCTTATTTACTTTTTGAACCTTTTCTGCTGATGTTGCTGTTTTCATCCGCCCAGTTCCTTGACGTCGGGCTACGCTACCAGTACGGTAACGAGCGATGGTACGAGACACAAAAGATTTATTCACATTTAAATGCTGGAGTGCTCAACGCTAGCCACTTGTGGTTTTCCAGACAAATATAAAGAAATCAAACTTTAACGCTTGAATTCCATCACGAATAATTTTTTTTTCTGGAATATTCTCACCATAATGATTTTGTACGCTTGTAAACAATATAATGAGTTGTCACTGAAATAATTTTGACAGCTGACGGACGAGTAGTTTAGAAATGACAGCAGCCTGAAGTTGGTTGCAGTTTTTTCATCTCACCCTGTATATATATTTATAAATTTCGTACAATTTCATGTCAATGATCCAACAAATATGCTATATATGTTCTATCAACATACTAACAAAATCATTTGATATCGAATTTGCTAAGCTTCTCTTAAATCGTTATATATAATTGTGGGATACAATATGAAGCAGAGGAGCTCTATATATTATTGTCCCAGAAAAATTCTTTTAATTATTGCATGCAATTTCTTTTATATCATTGTCCATGGTAAATATTATACCTGTAATATGAATCTTTATGGATTTAGGCCAAGTTGGAAATCAAGTTTTTTCTCCATGCCTTAATTCTTGTGTATATCATCCAGATAAAATGTGAGTCACTATCGTAATTGTGACGCACGCTTTATCCCTTTCCCGCTTTATCCCATAGTGGTATAAAAATCCACTACTTAATTCCTTTATATTAAATACTACATAATAGTATTAAGATGCTTTTGTTTTTGCAACTTTTCTTAACCGTTGAGCGAATAAACATATTGTTTCGTCTTCTTTACGATAACTAAAAAAAGAATAGCAGCAAAAAATGAAAAAAACCCAAGTAACGGTCTTAATTAAAGCTGTCATAACGTTTTAATTGGAAATAAGTAAACGAGACGCTTGTTAACGACTTTACTATGCAAGCTTTCTTTCTTGGCATCTATGCCCGAGTCCTGTCAACGCTACCTCAACAATGCAAAACAACAACATCTGGTTATGATACGCAGTGTTATGGCTGCTATGGCTTCACATATAAATTCACACAATGAAGAGACTACCATTTTAATTAAAAACAACAAGAATTGCCAGAAAACTAACACACGCTTATATTGCCATCATTCGTTGTGAAGGTATTTTGTAAAACTCACACACATACACACTCTCAATCACAAATGTAGAGTTATCCGTACATTTAAGAGGATTTGACAAAACTTTCACATTATATTAAAATAGAATTGTAGGTTGTTTGGTTTTATTCTCACAACACTCCAATATATAAAATGTTGGACGAAAAAAAGAGAGGGCTTGAAATGCAAATGTTGAAAAAAACCAATAAGGAAAGTAGTAAAGTCGGACGGGGCCGACTATATGATACCCTTCACCACTTTGGGTATATTCAACAGATGGGATCCTAACAGACGTCGCATTTTTGAAGGACCATTAACATGAAATTAAACATGTCATTCTGCAACCTATATTAAATTTTGGTCAGATATAGAGTTGCTTCTTACAATGGGACAAAATTATGTAAATAAGTTTAAAGCAAAATATCGAAATCTAAACTGATTTCATCGAAACTTGTCACATGTTCAGCCACATATTGAGTTCTTCATTTACTTATAAATCCACATTTGCATAGCGTACTGAATTTCGTGCAATGGATATATAGGGACTTTGGTGTACCATTTACCAAAAATCGGGCGAAACTATATATGGGAACTATATCTAAATCTGAACCGATTTTCACGAAACTTGGCACACATCATTCTAGACTTAATTCAGTACGCTTTGCAAAAATTCATGCAAATTGAAAGATTTTTAGGGACTTTGGTGCACCATTTACCTAAAATCGGGCGAAACTATATATGGGAGCACACATTATTCTAGACTTGTCACAGGTTAGGTTATAAGAATTTTTATTGGTACATCATATATCTAAAATCGGACGAAAATACATATGGGAAATATATCCAAATCTGAACCGATTTCAACAAAATATGGCACACGTTTGACTACACTATATATCTGAATCTGAACCGATTTTCAAAAAACTAAGCACACATCTTCTATGCTCAAATCAGTACGCTATGCCAAATTTCGTGTAAATCAAGAGATATATAGGGGCATTCACATAATATCGGACAAACATATATATATATATATATATATATGGGAACCGATGAACCGATTTTCATGAAACTTAACACACATCATTGTACTCTTAATTCAGTACGCTGTGTCAGACTTTGTGCAAATCGAAAGATATTTACGGACTTTGGTGCAACATTAACCCTTAATCGGACGAAAATATATAAGGCAGTCATATCTAAATCTGAACAGATTTTCACGAAACTTTGTGCACAACATTTGGATTTCCACGAAACATATCATACTTTATTCTAGACTCAATTCAGTACGCTATGTCAAATTTCTTGAAAATCGAAGAATATATAGGGTATTTGATGCCCTATTTACATTAAATCGGACGAAAATATATATGGGAGCTATATCTAAATCTGAAACGATTTTTACGAGACTTAGCACACATCACTTCAGACTTAATTAAGTACCCCCTGCCAAATTTTGTGTAAATCGAAAGAAATATAGGTGTTTTAGCTTACCATTTACATAAAATCGGACGAATATGGGAGCTATATCTAAATCTGAACCGATTTTCACAAAATTTAGCACACATCATTCCAGACTTAATTAAGTAGGCTATACCAAAATTCGTGCAAATCGAAAGATATATAGGGAGTTTGGTGCACCAATTACCTTAAAACGGACAAAAATATATATGGGAGCTATATCTAAATCTGAACCGATTTTTCTCAAATTAAATATGGTTCGTCCTTGGGCCAAATGAATGAGCTGTGCCAAATTTCATCAGATTCGGATTATAAATGCCACCTGTACTTTGTTTACAATTTAACATCGACAGACGGACGGACGGACATGCATAAATCGACTCAAAAAGTGATTCTATGCATAGTCTCAAAAGGAACCATGTGTCTATCTTGTTTCCTTTTGCCTGTTACAAACATATGCACCAAGACATAATACCCTGTACCACGGTGTGGTGAAGGGTATAAACATAATATAACCGGTGTATATGTGTGCATTTCCATATGTATTGTGCATATAAATGCTCCTGACTTTAATTCGTATATGCAGCTAACAAAAGGAAGTGAAAATTATAACATTTTATATGATCGTTATCCCTTAAGGAGCTAAAAGTGTTGTATGGTGTCATAATGACAATACGACAAGCAGAGTTATGACCTCTCATATACCATAAGGATGTATATGTGAAATGTGTGTATGTTAAGATATAATAATTCTATGATTATGATTTCACTTGGGAAATAAAATAACAAACACACACACAAATACATATTATTTTATTCTGTGTTGGTATTTATTAAACATAAAAATGTCAACATCACATCTTCATATATTGATCAAGATATATTGTTAATTTAGGCATTAATTTTATTTATTTTATATTTATTTATTTTATTTAAATAATCCCCATGATATATGACAAAATATTGTTTGGCAATACTTATGTATATGTAAGGAAGACAACGAATGGGGCTGTGAAAAAAATTAACAAAAAATGTCATTTTACACAAATGTAAGTGGCACTATATTTTCCAAATAGTATCTAACTTCACTTCAAGTTCGCAGTTTCGTTTCACATTAAGAACTCAATTTGAATGAAAATAAATACGACTTCTAACTAAATACATACAAATGTACAATTGTTGTTATTTCTATACACTATACTATATATACAGCAGACACATACATTTAAATAATGTTACCACTTGAATTGCAATTTCCTTTTGTACAACTTAGCGTACAAAGATGCCAAATGGGCTTCCGCAATACTTATTTCGTTTTCAACAATTGGTTGCTTTTGAGTTAGTATTGCAAAAATTGCGGTATATTTTATGTACATATAAAATATAATGTAAATATACAAAAAAAGGCTGCGGCAAAAGAAACACAACTGTTTTCTAACATTAACAACCAATTAAAACCCAATTTCCCATCAAAGTGACAATACATTGACATTCCAGGTTCTTGAAAAAAATTATATTTCAAAGAATTTGGTATTCCAATTTCTTGTAGGTTGAAACCAATTTTATCCAGCCCTCAAGTAATAAAGGCCCATTTTTTTTTTTTTTTTTTTTTTTTTTTTTGAACGAAAATTATTTTTTCAGATTTGGTATTCCAAGTTCTTGTAGGTTGAAACCAATTTTTGCCGAAAATTTTCTACAGGTTATATAGGTTTTATCCAGCCCTCATGTAAAGGTCCATCGAATTCGCTGTATTATGGTGTAAAAGAAAACCTTCTGATTTTACCCATTTTCCCCGAAGTACAATAAAGTCGAATTTTCTAATCAGCCCCCATATAAAGGTCCACCGATGTCCGAATGACATATTCGGAGTTCTTGGGCATTGACCAAAATCCATGGGGAAGATTTTTATACCCTTCACTACACTGTGTGGTCTTTCTGCATATGTTTGTAACATGCAAAAAGAAACGAGATAGACACATGGTTCCTTTTGAGAATATGCATAGAATCGCTTTATGCATGATTTATGCATGTCCGTCCGTCCGTTAAATTTGAAACAAAGTACAGGTAGCATTTATGATCCGAATTGGATAAAATTTGGCACAGATATAGCTCACATATACCGGGTGAAGGAAACTGAACCAACTTCCTATTGAAATTGGATAAACCACCAATGGCTATCGGGTTTTAAATGTAAATAAATGTTTTATGTCTCGTATCATCGCTCGTTAACGTGATACTGGTAGCGTAGCCCGTCGTCATGGAAGTGGACGGAAGAAAACAGCAACATCCGCAGAAATGGTTCGAAAAGTAAAGAAGCGACTTGATCGAAACCAGCGTCAGCGCAATATTCCATTCGGCACATATTGAAAAATGACGTCGTGGTAAAGCCACGTGAAATTCCAAAAAGTGAAAGACCTTACACCACAACAGAAAGAAAATAGACTCAAAAGAGCCAAAAAGTTGCTTAGCTTGGGCGAAAGTGGTGAACTGCCGAATTTGGTTTTCTCCGATGAGAAAACAGTAGTTGTCCAGCTTTTTGTAAGGTGAGCTGAAAATGTGCACCTACGGTTGGCCACCAGAACTCAAGCGCCGACCATGGTGATGGTGTTGGCCGCCATAACAACCGATGGTTGCTCTCCGCTCGTATCAATCGACCGTGGCAACAGAACAAATGCCGATTATTATCGCGAAAATATTCTGAAGGGTGTATTAAAGGCTTGGGTACGCAAACATTTTGGCCGCAGACCTTGGATATTCGCACTCAGCACACGCCACCCAAGACTGGTTACAAAATGAGGTTCCTCGCTTCATTTCCAGCGCACAATGGTCACCAAAATCTCCGGATACCAATCCGTTGGACTATTGTGTCTGGAGTATTTTCGAAAGCACTAAAAAATACCAAAGTGTAGATCACCTCAAACAAGCGCTACGCCGGGAATGGGCACAAAAAACGCAGAGCGACATTCGGGTAGCGTGTGACGGTTTCATTGGCCGCTTGAAGGCCATAATTCGTGCTAAATGTGACCAATTCGAACAAATCTAAACTTATTCATAAATTTGATGTTATTTCCGACATTTTTGCTTTCATTCAATAAAATTAAAAAAAGTGAAAGCATTATGCCGTTTGAATTTGTTGCAGTTTTTTTATCTCACTCTGTATAGTCTCGTCCGATCTTATGTGAATGATGTACCAAACATATTTGGCCGATTGAAACAAAATTTTTCACAGTATGGGATTTGTTTTAATTGATTCAAATATCTATGTATATTACACATTAATTTCGCCTGCCTGGTTTCAGCCATTTCCCCACCGAGGTACCTGAAATTCGGATTTCTAATCTGAGTGTCTATAGTTTTGTATAAATATTTCTTAAGGCATAAACAACATAGAAGTATGAATGTTTCATAGACCCTTTGGTATTTAACTCGCTGCGTGAAAACTACTATCACACGATGCCATGTAGAACATGTATTTTTACTCTATGAATCTTTAAATTATTATTTTAATTCATTATCAAATTTCAAGGAAGTACAATAAAAATCCCACAACTTTTGTGGTACCCTGTCATTTTTTATTTTCGTTTTTTTTTTCAATGGAATAACAACAGCGAATAGGAAAATTATTCTGCATCATCGATAAAGAGCATAAAATGTTATTTTTGCCTCATCACCTCATCGCAAAGAGGAAGCTTGTATTTTGAGGTTCACTAAAGTTTCCTTCCTTCCCCGTCCTGAAGACGGAAGTTAAATGAAAGTCGTTAGCGAAATGGTATAGATTTTTATGGGTGTCAATTGAAAGGATATATAGCAACAGCTGGAACAGTTTATTTCTAATAAACAAAAAGGACTTTATGCAAATATTTTATGTTGATTTTTATTAAAATCAATAATTCTTAAATTTGAGAATCTAGAAAGAGTTGACTTTAAATAAATTTCATATTTTTTAAGCATATGTCGTATGGACAGTTTATACTCTTTTAAATTCACTGATTGTTTTTTTGAACTAACATAATATTCGTTGACTATTTTCGGCATACACATTGACTACCACATTATTTAACTTATTTTAAAAATAATCTAAAAAGTAGTAAATACTTCTGTATGTGATTTATCGAAATTTATTTCCATGTTTGCATTTAATTGAATGCGCTCAACTAAACTATCTGCATTTTATAATCTTACTTAAATTAATTAAATTAAATGCCATTTAGAAAGTAAAATCTAAACTAATCTTTTTTTAGATTAGTTCAAATGCTCTACTCAAAGGACACCATGGGTATAAAGGGCGATAGAAAAATGGCTTAACCCTTCCTATGCTATTTATTTAAAAATAAGAAGTTAATGAACATGAACAAATCGAACATGTGGAAGCAAATAATATAGCTATATACGATGCTTGATCATAGAATGTTAAAAAGTAGGATGGGGTTGACTATATGATACCCTATAATATCCCGTAGATAGAGCAGACATAGCAACTTTGCAGTGCCATTGAACTGGAATCGGGCGGAATTAAATTTGTAATCCGGATAGATATTCGAATCAATAAAAAACCAGTAAGGAAAGTAGTAAAGTCGAACGGGGCCGACTATATGATACTCTTCACTACTTTGGGTATATTCAACAGATGAATCCTAACAGACGTCGAATTTTTGAAGGACCATTAACATGAAAATGGATCCATAAACGTGTCATTCTGCAACATAAACTAAATTTTTCATTTGGTCGGATATACGGTTGCTTCTTACAATGGGACAAAATTATATAAAGCAATGTAAAGCAAATATATATATATATATATATATAAGCTATATCGAAATCTAAACAGATTGAAACTTGTCTCTGGTTAAGTTATATGCATTATGTATTTAAAATTGGGAGAAAATATATATAGGAGCTCTATCCAAATCTGAACCGATTTTCACGAAATTTAACACACATAATTCTAGACCTAATTCATTACGCTATACCAAATTTCGTGCAAAACAAAAGATATATAGGGACTTTGGTGAAACATTTACATTAAATCGGACGAAATTATATGGGAGCTATATCTAAATCTGGACCGATTTTCAGGAAACTTAACACACATCTTTCTAGACCTAATTCAGTACGCTGTGTCAAATTTCGTGCATCGAAACATATATAGGGACTTTGGTGCTCCATTTACCTTAAATCGGACGAAAATATATATGGGAGCTATATATAAATCTGAACCGATTTTTCCCAATTTCGATAGTGTTTGTTCTTGGGCCAAATAAGTGAGCTGCAGCTGCACATGTGCCAAATTTCATCCAAATACTTTGTTTACAATTTAACATGGACAGACGGAAGGACACGCATAAATCGATTTAAAAAGTGATTCTATGCATATTCTCAAAAGGAACCATGTGTCTATCTCATTTCCTTTTGCCTGTTACAAACATATGTACAAAGACATAATACCCTGTACCTCAGTGTGTTGAAGGGTATACACAGTAAGGAAAGCCCAAAACTCGCACGTGGCAGACTTATCACTCTAAACTCACCTCTGCCAAATTTCGTGTAAATCGAATAAACGTAGATTCTTCGGTGCACCATTTACATAAAATCGGACGAAAATACATATGAGAGCTATATTTAAATCTGAACCGATTTCGACAAAACTTCGTATACATCAATAAGGATCTCTTTCAATACGCTGTACAAAATGGACGGACATGCATAAAATAACTCAGAAATTGATTCAATACGTATTCTCAAAAATACCCACGTTTGTATCTCGTTTTTTCGTGCCTGCTCAAAGACATAATACCCTGTACCCTGGGCTAATATTGAGGTTTCACATCAAAATGTGAGTTCTTGATGCCCAAACATCGCATAATTACGATATTTGAGAGACAGTGTTCATGATTTTTCATCGGAAGATTTGGTACCCAATAAAATAACAAACTATGTGGGGGCCATCGTAAAAATTTTACGAATATTGGCAAGTTTTAGTAGGAAGTGTTCTCACCCAAGATGACGCAATTTATTAAATTATAGCCAAATTGACAGAAAAACGTACGGAAAACACCGAATAATGGCGAGTACCGTTATATGGGGACTATCGATCATTTCTGGTAGGCAGATGTGCTATTCAACGGGAACTGAAAACTCACCAAAACTCTAACCCGAAACATGGGTCAATATTGATAATTTTTGCTGGAGAGATTTACTACTCTATGAGAATTTCAAATATCAAGTTGGAACCAATTCTTTTGAAAAACATATCCAAAAAGCTTCAAAGTATAGAATGTGGGGGTGGGGGTATCGTTATATAGGGGGTATCACAGAAAGTAGACCGATGTAGCTCATTCTCAGTACCAAACACCTTAAGAGTAATAGCAATGTAAGGGCAAAATATCAAAGTTTTATCTTCAAATTGCGAGCTCGATCGTGATTTCAAGAAAATTCAAACTATATAATCAAGAATAGGACCTCTGGCGGATAATTCTAAACAGTATATACAATTTATTAACATTCTCTCATCAGAAAATTTTTGTAGATCTATATTTCGTCGCATTTAGGATCCGAATTGGATGAAATTTGGCATATGTCACTTATTTGGCCCAAGGACGAACCCTATTGAAATTGGGAAAAATCGGTTCAGATTTAGATATAGCTCCCATATTTAATGTAAATGGTGCCCCAAAATCCCTATACATATATATATGTATCTCGATTTCCACGAAATTTGGTATAACGTACTGAATTCAGCCTAGAGTGATATCTGCCAATTTTCGTGAAAATCGATCCAGATTTAGATATAGCTCCCACATATAGTTTCGTCCGATTTCATGTAAATGTCCCTATATATCTTTCGATTTGCACGAAATGTGGAACGTACTGAATTGAGCCTAGAATTGTATGTGCCAACTTTCTTTCTTTTCGTGAAAATCGGTTGAGATTTAGATATAACTGCCATATATATAATCGTCCGAATTAAGGTAAATGGTGCACCAAAGTCCCTAAATATCTTTAGATTTGCACGAAATTTGGCACAGCGTACTGAATTGAACCGAAAATGATGTGTGCTAACTTTCTTGAAAATCGGGTCAGATTTAGATAAAGCTCCTATATATTTTCGTCCGATATAAGGTAAATGGTGGACCAAAGTCCCTATATATCTTTCGATTTGCAAACTGAATGTAACCTAACCTGTGGCAATTTTCGTTGAATCGGTTCATATTTGGATATAGCTTCCATGTATATTTTCGTCTGATTTTAAGTAAATTGTGCATAATACTCTTCATGTTTGTCAGATTGACATCAAATTTCGCACAATGTACAAAATTGAGTACAGAATAACGTAGTTGCGTTTTCTAGAAGTACTGACATAGCCCAACGGATGACAGCGGATATTTGTTTGAAGTCGATTTACATACTTTTGTCCCATTGTAACAAACGAATGACATGTTTATGGATAGATCTAGGTCGATTCACATTTATACAAATATCACATATTTTATTTCATCCAATTTCATGGTAATAGTCCTCTTTTGTGGTGAAGGGTATCTATAGTCGGCCCCGTCCGACTTTACTACTTTCCTTACTGGTTTTTTAGATACATAATTTAAAGTGTGCTGTAAAAAATCTAATAAAAACTCAAACTTAAATGTGTGTTGATGATAAAGAACAAGTGATTGCTCTTGCCGCTGTTGCCGTAACAACATCAATTCGCCTACATTAAAATTTACCACATGTCACCAATGGTATTAACACCAATGGATGTACTGACCGAAATACGTGCATGTGGCTTTATGAACACACAGTTTGGGTTTTTTATATTTTGTGCTAAATTTAGTATTTTTTCAGAGATTTTTTTCTTTTGCCATGCCAACACACCCACTTCGCGTGGACGGCTATACAAAAATGGTCACTCTCATATATAAATGTTCATGGTTGTTTTAAAATTCTGGAGAGGGTGTTGAACTGAATACATTTTTACACTGTTTATGTTTATTTACTTAGTTGATGATGCTGTTGTTGTTGGTCGTTTTTTACATAGAACAAAATACGTGACTGCCGTTATCATGGGTCACCATGGCATCCAGACAGACAGGCAAGCAGTCAGCCATGAAAGCAGTAGATACTCAGTCATCTAGTCGACATTGGTATAAATTAAAATATTTAGTTTTAAAAAGGAAGCATTTCAGGGCTTATTTGTTGCGGGCATTGTTGTTAAAGTGTTAATGAACAATGGTCTAAACTTAGTACTGCTAAGTTTATTTGCACATAAATATATGTACTGCATAAGCACGAACATACCACTAAAAAATGTAGAAGGGAAATATTAACAAACTGTAATGAAAATATTTGGTACTACAATTTATATGACTAGTTCAAGTGGTGATTACCAAAGAGAGGAATTGTTTTTTTTTTTTTTAATTAAAAAATTAATTATTTTATTTTAATATCGTTGTGATGCCCTTAGTATAGAGATAAATAATGTACGGCTAGGAAATATAGGTCGATAATTCAAACAGGATCCCGAACATAGAATTTATAATCTCATGAGGTGCAAAAATTTGAAACTTTCTTTAGGACAAACTATATTTTCGCCTATTTAGACATGTCTGTCATAATGTGGAGTTCATTATAAGTATCACAATAATTAAGAGAAGGATTTACACAGGTTTACATTTCCAACTGTTTTTTTGTTATCGGTTCATTTCATACCAATGATATACCAACGACCTTAAGTCTACCCGATTGACTTCCTATTTTGCATAGAATTGAAAATGTCAGGTGTATGCGTTGGTTTAAATCGATTACAATTTCAGAATATTGTTAATGGGAACATTTCTCATGAATATACCCCAAATTTTGAGGGGTAATTTTAGTCGGCCCAGTCGGACTTTTAAACCTTCCTCATTTAAATTAACCGAGTTTTCCAATCGATTAGTCCGACTTTACTTCTTTCCTTACTTGTATTTCATTCAAATGATATACCAATGACCTCAAGTCTACCCGATTGACTTCTTATTTTGCATAGAATTCAGAATATCAGGTGTATGCGTTGATTTAAATCGATTCCAATTTCAGAATATTGTTAATGGGAACATTTCTCCTGAATTTAACCCAAATTTTGAGGGTTATTTTTAGTCGGCACAGTACGACTTTTAAACATTCCTCATTTAAATTAACCGGGTTTTCCAGCCATGTTGTTTGCAGAACACATTCTGAGTTGGTTTATACGTATTACTACATCTGTTCATACCCTTCACCACTTTGGACATATTCAACATATGTATCCTAACAGACGTCTTCGGAATACAAATTTCAGTACGTTGTGTCAATAAATTTACATTAAATAGGACCAAAATATATATGGGAGTTATAACTAAATCTGAACCGATTTTAACGATACTTATTACACTTCACTCTTGAAATAATTAATTACCCTATGCCAAATTTCGTGCAAATCGATAGATATATAAAGACTTTGGTCCACCATTTACATAAAATCGGACGAAACTATATATGGGAGCATAATCTCAACTTGAACCGATTTTCACGAAACTTATAACACTTCATTCTTGACCTAATTCATTACCATATGGAAAATTTCGTTGAAATCGAAAGTTATATAGGGACTTGGGGCACCATTTACATAAAATCGGACGAAACTTTATATGGGAGCTATATTTAAATATGAACCGATTTGCACGAAACTCATCGCACGTCATTCTACAATTAATTCGGTACGCTATGCCAAAATTCGTGCAAATCAAAATATTTGCAGGGACTTTGTTGCAACATTTACCTAAAATCGGGCGAAACTATATATGGGAGCTATATCTACATCTCAACCGATTTGCATGAAATTTAGTACACGTCATTCTACACTTAATTCAGTTTGCTATACCAAAATTCGTGCAAATCTAATGATTTTCAGGGACTTTGGGGCACCATTTACCTAACATTGGACGAAACTATATATGGGAGCTATATCTAAATTATGAACCGATTTTCACGAAACTTGGCATACATCATTCTAGACCTAATTCAGTAGACTATACCAAATTTCGTGCAAATCGAAAGATATATAGGGACTTTGGTACACCATTTACCTTAAATCGGACGAAAATATATGTGGGAGCTATATCTAAATCTGCACCGATTTTTCCCAATTTCAATAGGGTTCGTCCTTGGGCCAAATAAGTGAGCTGTGCCAAATTTCATCCAAATCGGATCATAAATGCGACCTATGCTTTGTTTACAATGTAACATCAACAGACGGACGGACAGACGGACGGACTCACATGCATAAATTGACTCAGAAAGTGATTCTATGCACATTCTCAAAAGGAACCATGGGTCTATCTCGTTTCCTTTTGCCTGTTACAAACATATGCAAACAAATACATAATACCCTGTACCACAGAGTAGTGAAGGGTATAAAAAACACGCAAAATTTAGTTTTATGTCGCATTATAAGCCTCATCCATTAATATTGGATAGTATATTTTAATCTAAATCTCAGTTGCACTAAGTGGTTGTCATTCACTTATTTATACCGTTTCACCATATCTAATAATGTCAATATGTAAATTCACTAAACATACAAATGCCGTGCCTGTCAAACCCACATCAACACTTAATTTCCCGAATGAAATGTTTTCTGTATTTCTATCATTTTGAAGGGTGTATCAATTCAGTCAAGTCAAGTGCCAAGGTAATAATTGTCAATTTAATGTTAAAAATAAAATGAAAGGCATGTTGTGGCCGCGTGGTCATATATCGGGAGGTACTAATGAGAAATTTTGCAAAAAATATATACATATTAAGTTAGAGGTGAAGGGTTGTGAAGCTGTTTGCATATACAGTATTTTTCGGTTAATTGAACCTACGGTTAATTGGTTTCCACGCTTAATTGAACCACATGATGGGTCAAAAATATTTCATTTCAAAGTAAGCGGGTTCGGATAATTGGTTCCTCGGTTAATTGAACAAAAATTTGTGCAAATTTTGATGTGCAATTAACCGAAAAATACTGTATATGAATATATACCCCCTAAATATCTTTTCATTTCTTTTTTCTACTAATGATGACTGTCCTCTTTTAATGTTATCACTATGACTTTCCCTTATCTGAATGAAAAGTAAAGAAAACAAAATATGCACACTGATTGCAATAAAAATGAAATACCAAAATCGAAATATGAATATGCAACAATAACAAAACATATAAATGTATATTAGTATGAACTGCGGATATCATTATAACATCGATGACGTTACCAATAATGATAAAAATGTTCATATTATTTTCTGTATACTTTTTTACACGAAAATAACACTTAAATTTAATATTCTAGACAATGCGAGTAAAATGTTTTTAGTTTATCTCTTTATTTCCCTTCCAAAAAATACAACATAAAAAAATTCAAAAGAATATTTTTTGTTGTTGATAATAGCGGTAAAAGTAGTGCCATTAAACGGTGAAAGGGGAGCACTAACTTTTGCAGTTAAAGGTGAAAGTTGTGTGTGTATGTGTGTGTGTGTAATTTGATACAAATAAGCAACAAAAAAGTGTTAACAAAACAACTTTTACCGTTTGTTACTTAAGATACGATGTTAAATTGTAGTTACAGAAAATGCTATCAGTGACACTATATATGTATGCACTTAACTTCTTCCCATTTACTAACTTTGTCTTCACAATGCTCTGTGCTGGAAACTATGAATTAATTCACCTTAATATTAAATGTTTTAGAATATTAAGAACAAGTAAACATGTGTCATCGGTAAGTAAGTCGACTCAAAATTGTCTGAAACGGAGTTAGTTCAAAGAAACATTGGGTCTAAAAACCTAATATAGTTTGGCACTTTATTTATTTCAAAATAAAGTACACGATTATACCTTCCTTATGACACCACATTCATTTGAATACCA
Source organism: Musca vetustissima (assembly GCF_032173495.1). Classification (NCBI taxonomy): domain Eukaryota; kingdom Metazoa; phylum Arthropoda; class Insecta; order Diptera; family Muscidae; genus Musca; species Musca vetustissima. Next base: position 8,082 of record NW_026881097.1, on the reverse strand, counting down.
GCAATACGAAAAAATTAAAGCAAAACGAAATGCGGTATGCAAATTTTATAAACCTGTCGTCAGCGTTGTTACCAAAAATCCGACGAAAATATATATGTGGAAGCTATATCTAAATCTGAACCAATTTTTACGAAGCTTAACACACTTTTTTCTAGACTTAATTAAGTATGCTATGCAAATCCAAAGATATATAGGGACTATGGTACTACATTTACATTAAATCAGTCGAAAATATGCATGGGAGATATATCTAAATCTGAGCCGAATTTCACGAAACTTTACACACACAATTCTACATTGAGTCAAATTTCATACATCATCCTAGATTGAATTCAGTACCCTATGCCAAATTTCGTGCAAATCGAATGATATATAGAGACTTTTGTGCAACATTTACATTAAATCGGACGGAATTATATATGGGAGCTAATCTAAATCTGAGTTGATTTTTTCCAATTTCAATATGGTTCGTCCTTGGACCAAATAAATGATCTGTACCAAATTTCATTCAAATGGTTTCATAAAAAACCAGTAAGAAAAATAGTAAAGTCGGACGGGCCGACTATATGATACCCTTATCATGAAATTGGATGAAATAAAATATGTGATATTTATCTAAATGTAAATCGACCTAGATCTATCCATAAACATGTCATTCGTTTGTTACAGTGACACAAAATTATGTAAATCGACTTGAAATAAATATCCGTTGTCATCCGTGGGACTATGTCAGTACTTCTAGAAAACGCAAGTACGTTATTCTATACTCAATTTTGTACATTGTGGAAAATTTGATGTCAATCTGACAAGCATGAGGAGTTTAATGCACAATTTACGAAAATATATATGAAATCTATATCCAAATGAACCGATTTCAACGAAACTTGTCACATGTTAGGTTATACTAATTTCTGTACGTTTGGTTCCTTGGTGTGTCAATTACTTAAAACCAATCTATAATATAAGGGAGCTATATCTAGATCTGACCCGATTTTCAAGAAACTTAGCACACATCATTCTAGGCTTAATTCAGTACGCTGTACCAAATTTCGTGCAAATCGTAAGTTATTTAGAGACTTTGGTGCACCGTATACCTTAAATCGGACGAAAATATATATAGGAGCTATATCTAAATCTCAACCGATTTTCACGAAACTTAGCACATATCATTCTAGGCTCAATTCAGTACGCTGTGCAAAATTTCGTGCAAATCGAAAGATATATAGGGAAATTGGGGTACCATTTACATGAAATCGTACGAAACTATATAATCTGGACCGATTTTCACGAAAATTGGCAGACATTACTCCAGGCTCAATTCAGTACATTATACCAAATGTTGTGGAAATCGAGATATGTATATATATATATATATATATATAGGGATTTTGGTGCATCATTTACATTAAATCGGACGAAAATATATATGGGAGCTATATCTAAATCTGAACCGATATTTCCCAATTTCAATAGGGTTCGTCCTTGGGCCAAATAAGTGACCTATGGAAAATTTCATCCAATTCGGATCATAAATGCGACCTGTACTTTTCTTACAATTTAACATCGACAGACGGACGGATGGACGGACAAGCATATATCGACTTAAAAAGTGATTCTATGCATATTCTCAAAAGGAACCATGTGTCTATCTCGTTTCCTTTTGCCTGTTACAAACATATGCACAAGGACATAATACCCTGTACCGCAGTGTGGTGAAGGCTATAAATACATGGATGAACGGAGGGACCCAAATACATAAAAGGAACCATGGGACAATCTCGATTCATTTTGCCTCTTACACAATGTGGTGAAGAGTATGAAAAAGATAACATCAAATATTCGGGGAGTACATAGGAATATATGTGCAAAGTTCTTTCTTCAATATTGCGAGCTGTATTAGCAGACGGACTGACATGGCTAAATCGACATTGAGTTTTATTCTGACCATGGATATATTTAATTTGTGGGGTCTCTGTTGAATATTTGCAAACGGAATCACAACAATAACATACACTCTAGGTGTTGTTCGATCTTGTATGAACACCTGGTAGTGAAATCGTTTTGTTCTCTGTGGTGAAGCACAATTTGATATGGTCTCAAACGTTCATAGGAACATTACATATTTTTCCGATTTACACGAAATGTTGACAGCATACTGAATTGAGAAGAAAGAGTCAAGGTATGTCCGATTGAGACGAAATTTAGCATAACGTATTGAATTGAGTCAAGAATCGCATCTGCTATGTTGTATTATATATATTTACCCAAAGTGTTGAAGGATATCATATAGTCGTCCGTCTGACTTTTGACCTGTCCTTTCTTATTTTTTTAGACACTTCACCCCACTGTGGTACAGGGTATTATGTCTTAACGCGTAACATGTAATATGTAGGTTGTAATATGCACAGAATCACATTCTGAGTCGAATTCTGCATGTGCGTCCGTCCGCCTTCATGTTAAATTCTAATGAAAGTACAGGTCGCATTTTCAAACCGAATTGGATGAAGTTTATTTGATCAAAGGAGTTATCGTTTGAAATTGGCGAAAAGTGGTTCAGATATAGGTACAGCTCTCATATATATTTTCGCACGATTTAATGTAAATGGTGCACTAAAGACCCAAAGTTTGGCCGATATTGTACAATGTACTGAAGATAGTATAGTCCTATGTGTGCAAATTTTGATGAAATCAGTTCAGGTTTACAAATAGCTTTCTTATATATATTTTCGTCCATATATATATATATATATATATATATATCTGGCAAGTTTCGTTCAGATGTTGCACCAAGCTCCTACTGTTTTTCCGATTGACGGAAAATTTTGTACAACGTGTCAAATTGAGACAAGAATGACATTTTTGTGTTTTGTTGAAATTGGCGCAGATGCAGAGCTACGATATTCGGTCGACTTCTTGTTAGTTGTGCAGCAAGTAATCATACTTTGAACTGTGCAACATACCGAATAGTGTGTGTCAAGTTTGCTTTAAATCGATATAGCTTTGTGCAGCATTAAGAGTTTGTAACGGCGCGAAATGTTGGTCCTAGACCCACCTTTAAGTATACCGATCGTCATATCTCGACTAGCTGAGTCGACATGTGTGTCCATTATAATTTGTAAATACGATACAGGCCACAGTTATGGACCAATCTTCACGAAATTTTGCATGTAGGATGGGTTCTGCCCAATGAAGACCCCTATTGTTTTTGGAAAATATCGGTTATTTAAGGGATGAAATGGACCAAAAACTTTATTTTTGTCTGATTTTCTCGTCGCTCCAGAGGCCGCAATTATGACCCAACCATCGCGATTGAGAAGGGAATTGGGCCAAAGAATAAGCATGCCTGTTTTGATAAAGATCGGTCAATATTTAGAGGGTCAAATGGACCCTTCTTTTGTGTGAAAAATGAAAAAGATTGTATTCTATGGCGTATATATTTACTCTTGAAGGACATAGAGCCGAGAAATTGATAGTATATCCAAGAGGAGTGGTTGGCCTTTAAATTGATACCAATTATATTGTCGTATGTACTCGGATGTGGAAGTTACACGTAACCCATTACCACACTAGAGGGCGGAAATATAGCGCTGATCGCTTTGAAATTTTCCATTAGGATCCAAATATGGTTAAGGACAACGCCTATATTTTTCATGGATTGTGGATAATAATATTAGTATGAAGTGGACCGCAATTTAAATCCAAACATCCGAACGTGGATGAGTAATTAGAAGGGAATCTGGTCAAGTAATTAGATGGGCTTTACTGAATATTAGTAATATTTGTTGACCTCTAAATGGCCAAGAGTGTGTACATATCGAGAAATATTGCTCAAGCTCAAAATATAAAACCACACAAAGTTAGATTTTTTTTGAAACTTGTGTGGGGTATCATATGGTCGGCTCCGTCCGACTTTACTTCTCCGCTCACTGGTTTCAATTTTATCCTACAATAATTTCCTCCAGATTTATATATCTGCAGTATCTCGACCTAAATTTTCAAACAGTTAAAATTTAAATTTTCTATTAGTTTCCCTTTAACGAGGAGCAATTTTGTCATACTAAAAACAAAAATGCATTGTTGGCGAATGAGTCGTCATTTATATAAGTCCTATTACCATCTTCCGTCCAATTCATTGTAAAACATTTTTTTATTTGGGCGAACAGTAAACTTCAATCTACGAGTATACAGATGATTATTCTAAAACTTAAGTTGCACATCATTCGCATTCTTCCTTTGCAACAAAAGAGTCGGACAGCTATCTGATGGTAAGGATAGCTGTTGTTTATTGTTTTCACTAGCAAAGTGCCCGCTACTTCGTATGCGGAAAGGGAATACAAAAACATATTTCATATGGAAATCGTGAATACTGTATAATTTGTTGTACTATAGTTCCAAATTCCACCTCTATTTCTACATCTAATATCATGTTTATTACCATTTAGTACTCTTCACATACATAAGCACTATTTTCCGAAATCCATTTTTTTTTTATTTTATTACACAGATTAAAACCAAAAAAAAAAATACATATGGGAGCTATATCTAAATCTGAACCGATTTCCACGAAACTTGACACACATCATTTAGAACAAAAAATTAAGTTTTCGGTCCACTTCATGCCAAAATGGTTATCTGATCATCACCGAAAATTAAAGGCATTGTCCATGACCATAACTGGAACCTCATACAAAATTTCAAAGCGATCAAGGCTATATTTCCGCCATCTAATGGGTTACTGAATAATACCTGAATACGTAAAGCACCTGCAAATTTTTGAGTGTAACTCCCATATCCGAGCAGATACATCACTATATTTGGTATCTATTTAAAGGTCAACCACCCTGGGATGTACTATCAACTTTTGGGGTCTATATCCTTCAGGAGTAAATATATAAAAAAAATGCCTTAAAATGCTTTTTTAGGCGATAGAAACCTATAAAGGCCTTAAAATGCCTTTTTTAGACCACAGAAAATTAAAATGCGTTTTTTAGGCGTTAGAAGCTTTTAAAGGCCTCACAATGCCTTTTTAGACCACCGAAAATTAAAACTCCTTTTTTAGGCGAAAGAAGCCTTTAAAGGCCTTAAAATGCCTTTCTATACCACCGAAAATTTAAATGCGTTTTTAGGCGATAGAAGCTTTTAAAGGCCTTAAAATGCCTTTTTAGATCACAGAAAATTAAAATGCGTTTTCTAGGCGTTAGAAGCGTTTAAAGGCCTTAAAATGCCTTTTTAGACCACAGAAAATTAAAATGCGTTTTCTAGGCGTTAGAAGCGTTTAAAGGCCTTAAAATGCCTTTTTAGAACACAGAAAATTAAAATGCGTTTTCTAGGCGTTAGAAGCGTTTAAAGGCTTTAAAAAGCCTTTTTAGATCACAAAAAATTAAAATGCGTTTTCTAGGCGTTAGAAGCGTTTAAAGGCTTTAAAAAGCCTTTTTAGATCACAAAAAATTAAAATGCGTTTTCTAGGCGTTAGAAGCGTTTAAAGGCCTTAAAATGCCTTTTTAGACCACAGAAAATTAAAATGCGTTTTCTAGGCGTTAGAAGCGTTTAAAGGCCTTAAAATGCCTTTTTAGACCACAGAAAATTAAAATGCGTTTTCTAGGCGTTAGAAGCGTTTAAAGGCCTTAAAATGCCTTTTTAGACCACAGAAAATTAAAATGCGTTTTCTAGGCGTTAGAAGCGTTTAAAGGCCTTAAAATGCCTTTTTAGACCACAGAAAATTAAAATGCGTTTTCTAGGCGTTAGAAGCGTTTTAATGCCTTTTTAGACCACAGAAAATTAAAATGCGTTTTCTAGGCGTTAGAAGCGTTTAAAGGCCTTAAAATGCCTTTTTAGACCACAGAAAATTAAAATGCGTTTTCTAGGCGTTAGAAGCGTTTAAAGGCCTTAAAATGCCTTTTTAGACCACAGAAAATTAAAATGCGTTTTCTAGGCGTTAGAAGCGTTTAAAGGCCTTAAAATGCCTTTTTAGACCACAGAAAATTAAAATGCGTTTTCTAGGCGTTAGAAGCGTTTAAAGGCCTTAAAATGCCTTTTTAGACCACAGAAAATTAAAATGCGTTTTCTAGGCGTTAGAAGCGTTTAAAGGCCTTAAAATGCCTTTTTAGACCACAGAAAATTAAAATGCGTTTTCTAGGCGTTAGAAGCGTTTAAAGGCCTTAAAATGCCTTTTTAGACCACAGAAAATTAAAATGCGTTTTCTAGGCGTTAGAAGCGTTTAAAGGCCTTAAAATGCCTTTTTAAACCACAGAAAATTAAAAAGCGTTTTCTATGCGTTAGAATCGTTTAAATGACTTAAAATGCCTTTTTAGACCACAGAAAATTAAAATGCGTTTTCTAGGCGTTAGAAGCGTTTAAAGGCCTTAAAATGCCTTTTTAGACCACAGAAAATTAAAATGCGTTTTCTAGGCGTTAGAAGCGTTTAAAGGCCTTAAAATGCCTTTTTAGACCACAGAAAATTAAAATGCGTTTTCTAGGCGTTAGAAGCGTTTAAAGGCCTTAAAATGCCTTTTTAGACCACAGAAAATTAAAATGCGTTTTCTAGGCGTTAGAAGCGTTTAAAGGCCTTAAAATGCCTTTTTAGACCACAGAAAATTAAAATGCGTTTTCTAGGCGTTAGAAGCGTTTAAATGCCTTAAAATGCCTTTTTAGACCACAGAAAATTAAAATGCGTTTTCTAGGCGTTAGAAGCGTTTAAAGGCCTTAAAATGCCTTTTTAGACCACAGAAAATTAAAATGCGTTTTCTAGGCGTTAGAAGCGTTTAAAGGCCTTAAAATGCCTTTTTAGACCACAGAAAATTAAAATGCGTTTTCTAGGCGTTAGAAGCGTTTAAAGGCCTTAAAATGCCTTTTTAGACCACAGAAAATTAAAATGCGTTTTCTAGGCGTTAGAAGCGTTTAAATGCCTTAAAATGCCTTTTTAGACCACAGAAAATTAAAATGCGTTTTCTAGGCGTTAGAAGCGTTTAAAGGCCTTAAAATGCCTTTTTAGACCACAGAAAATTAAAATGCGTTTTCTAGGCGTTAGAAGCGTTTAAAGGCCTTAAAATGCCTTTTTAGACCACAGAAAATTAAAATGCGTTTTCTAGGCGTTAGAAGCGTTTAAAGGCCTTAAAATGCCTTTTTAGACCACAGAAAATTAAAATGCGTTTTCTAGGCGTTAGAAGCGTTTAAATGCCTTAAAATGCCTTTTTAGACCACAGAAAATTAAAATGCGTTTTCTAGGCGTTAGAAGCGTTTAAAGGCCTTAAAATGCCTTTTTAGACCACAGAAAATTAAAATGCGTTTTCTAGGCGTTAGAAGCGTTTAAAGGCCTTAAAATGCCTTTTTAGACCACAGAAAATTAAAATGCGTTTTCTAGGCGTTAGAAGCGTTTAAAGGCCTTAAAATGCCTTTTTAGACCACAGAAAATTAAAATGCGTTTTCTAGGCGTTAGAAGCGTTTAAAGGCCTTAAAATGCCTTTTTAGACCACAGAAAATTAAATTCTAGGCGTTAGAAGCGTTTAAAGGCCTTAAAATGCCTTTTTAGACCACAGAAAATTAAAATGCGTTTTCTAGGCGTTAGAAGCGTTTAAAGGCCTTAAAATGCCTTTTTAGACCACAGAAAATTAAATTGCGTTTTCTAGGCGTTAGAAGCGTTTAAAGGCCTTAAAATGCCTTTTTAGACCACAGAAAATTAAAATGCGTTTTCTAGGCGTTTTAGAAGCGTTAAAATGCCTTTTTAGACCACAGAAAATTAAAATGCGTTTTCTAGGCGTTAGAAGCGTTTAAAGGCCTTAAAATGCCTTTTTAGACCACAGAAAATTAAAATGCGTTTTCTAGGCGTTAGAAGCGTTTAAATGCCTTAAAATGCCTTTTTAGACCACAGAAAATTAAAATGCGTTTTCTAGGCGTTAGAAGCGTTTAAAGGCCTTAAAATTAAAATGCGTTTTCTAGGCGTTATTAGCCTTAAAATGCCTTTTTAGACCACAGAAAATTAAAATGCGTTTTCTAGGCGTTAGAAGCGTTTAAAGGCCTTAAAATGCCTTTTTAGACCACAGAAAATTAAAATGCGTTTTCTAGGCGTTAGAAGCGTTTAAATGC